>NC_044355.1:29431691-29636691 GCF_007364275.1 Archocentrus centrarchus | reverse complement strand
GCAGCAGCACCCTGTGCTACAGTTGTTTTAATAATGCCTGCCCACACACTGCCAGAGTGTCTAGGTCTTTCTGGACAGACACTTTTGTGGCCAGCATTTAGTCCCGCTACGTCTCCTACTGATCATTCCTGGGACATGCTGGGTTGATGCATTCATCAGAGGCAGCCACAGCCAATCACCATTACATAACTGCAGGCTGCACTCATCCAGGAATGGAGAGCATTCCTCAGCAACAGTGCAGTCACTTTTGCAGTCCAAGCCCACAGATTCAGTCATTCAGTCAGAGATTTTTCCCATCTCCAAAATGATTGGAGATGGGAAAAGAAATATTATCCCATACATTCATACAGGCTGAATTTATGAAATTAAGCTTCTTAGACAAGCAGTAATGAAAAATAAAACAGAAACTCCTCCACTCACCACTCATTTACGCCACGTCATTGTGCATCAGTGTCATCGTTGAAAGTGGGGAAACCATTATGCACAATGTATTATTTAAGAGGAAATCACAATGGCTAGGACACAAAGTAAGACTCAAGTGTAATCCTGGCAAACTGGCTGATCTTAATGCCAGCCCACATTAGCTGCTGGGCCACCTGATACGCTTCTGTAAATGCAGTTGCTAAATCTCATATAAGGTGTGTTATTTGAGCTGCTTTACCTTTTTCCTGTGCACCTGTAAGCACCTTTGCGACCTGCCTTCTCCCCAGCCTCTCCTTTTATCATTCGTCAGACTCAACAAACATCACATGTTGTTACTGATGCCCATTCTGTTATGTACTAATGGTGCTCTTTCTACTTCTAGTTTTCCCTCTTGGAAGGACTGGGGGGTGGGGTGGGGTTCACATTCATTCTGCCAGAAATGAATGTGAACATCGTGCGCATGACCACAGAGCTTAGTGTGGGTGAACACGTGGGACTAGCTGGACTGCCTTTTCCCTATGACCTGGCTTAATATGCCCATAACCTGTTCTCATTTTTCCATCGGTCCTGCCATGCTTCTTGTGTACTAGAATATTTATTGTGCCTCTCTCATAGAATCACTTAGAGCCATTATCCAGCCATTGTTTGTTTCTTGCATTTGGAAGTTGACACAAACGCTGTTCACGAATCTGAAAGTCGTTATACCGATAAAACTGTTAACCGAACAGTGTCCGCTGCACAGCAGCCGCCTTTCAAGGGATCAGTTAACACCCCTTTGGAGGAAACTGCTCTCTACAAAAGATGAAGTGATCTATTGAGATAGCAGATAGAGCAGGGGGAATAGCAGGGGGAATGGGAGAAGAGGTGAATTCCCAGCTCCACCACTAGCAATGAGAAAGCTAACCTGGGAATAAACCAGGTCTGTGTCTTTCTGTGACATCTGCAATGCAGTTTTGTTCTGTCCTTTGCATGGTTTCAAATCACACCGGGAGTGTTTCAGAAGCAGAGTGTTTAGTCTGTACGGTGTCTTTTATTGTGACAATTGACCTCTAATGTCTGTGCCATTCCTAACTTCCTACACTCTTCACCTATGCTGTCCAGCTTAACACGGCTAAAAATTGACCCAGTGCCATATCAATACATGCAAAACAGATATCCACTTCTGGTACACTTGTACTCTGCAGTGCGTCTGGTGGAATTGTAAGCATTCTTTTGAATGGTAGTGTTTAGCTTAAGCAGCCATGTTGGAACCAATGTAAAACCAGGGTAATGATCACATTAACAAGGAGATGCTATACAGAGAAATCAGCCATTACCACTGGTAACCTTTTAACATCCACAGGTTTGCCATGACATGCTTAGGGTTATGTTCTAATCTAATCATTAATATGTCGTTTTTCCCTATCTGACATACCCAGGCAGAAAGCTTCCAACATAAAAACTGTCAGGCCAAAAAGGCCAATACATGAAATTTAATTTAAAAAGTAATATATTCTAGTTTCTATAACTATGCTTGTTTAGTATATTGCTTAAAAATAAAATGCCTGTATGCTGGTAAATCTCACCAGGTTGAGCATGTGTCCCATAAGCTAAAAGGCTTCTGCAGGGGCCTGGGTTCATTTCCACCACCCCCTCCTGTCTGCTCTGCTGTCCTATTCAAAATAAATGCGAAAGGTCCCAAAATTTAATCCTTAAAATTCAAACTTTCTCCTGGGTGGTTTTCTAGCAACTTAGAGAATATTAAGAAATTAAAGGACACTGAATACCTTATCTTTTTTTTTTTCTTCTCAATTGGTGCTATATTATTATACTGACTGTTTTATGTTAAACATATTATATGTTTATTTGATAAAAAAAAAAAAAAATAGGTCCACTGGTGCTCTACCTCTTGTACACCAATGCAGTGTGGTTACTTCTACACAATCTAGACTCAGTTGCATGCATTTCAATCTACAAAAGGATGGCACTGGTTCTAGTTTTATGAATTATTATTAAACAGGCCCAAAGTTGGCCTCACTGGCTCTGGGAGGAATAACCTGCAAACTGTGCCATTCTTGCCTAGGTTAATGACAACAACTTTTGCTGTATAATGTTTTATACAGTCCAGGTGTTCTCCCACCAAGGTAGAACTGACTCAGAACCATCAGCAGTGGAAACCAGGTAAGTGTTTCAATGAAAACTGAGACAATCTGAGCTCATACATAAACAACCACTGTTGATCATTTGCTTGTATTACAGATAATATTATTTTTATTGTCTTTGTGAGCTTTACTTTCGTGCACAGATCAAGGCAGACATATACTTTTACCCTTCAAAGGTGCACCCTGCAGGCTATGGGTGTTGTACTCAATATGAGTAATAACTACAGGGGTTGGACAATGAAACTGAAACACCTGGTTTTAGACCACAATAATTTATTATTATGGTGTAGGGCCTCCTTTTGCGGCCAATACAGCGTCAATTCGTCTTGGGAATGACATATACAAGTCCTGCACAGTGGTCAGAGGGATTTTAAGCCATTCTTCTTGCAGGATAGTGGCCAGGTCACGATGTGATGCTGGCGGAGGAAAACGTTTCCTGACTCGCTCCTCCAAAACACCCCAAAGTGGCTCAATAATATTTAGATCTGGTGACTGTGCAGGCCATGGGAGATGTTCAACTTCACTTTCATGTTCATCAAACAATCTTTCACCAGTCTTGCTGTGCGTATTGGTGCTTTGTCATCCTGATACACGGCCCCGCCTTCAGGATACAATGTTTGAACCATTGGATGCACATGGTCCTCCAGTCCTTGGCAGTGATGCGCCCATCTAGCACAAGTATTGGGCCAAGGGAATGCCATGATATGGCAGCCCAAACCATCACTGATCCACCCCCATGCTTCACTCTGGGTGGTACGCTTCTTTGGGGCTTCTCCACACCGTAACTCTCCCGGATGTGAGGAAAACAGTAAAGGTGGACTCATCAGAGAACAATACATGTTTCACATTGTCCACAGCCCAAGATTTGCGCTCCTTGCACCATTGAAACCGACATTTGGCATTGGCACGAGTGACCAAAGGTTTGGCTATAGCAGCCCAGCTGTGTATATTGACCCTGTGGAGCTCCCGATGGACAGTTTTGGTGGAAACAGGAGAGTTGAGGTGCACATTTAATTCTGCCGTGATTTGGGCAGCCGTGGTTTTATGTTTTTTGGATACAATCCGGGTTAGCACCCGAACATCCCTTTCAGACAGCTTCCTCTTGCGTCCACAGTTAATCCTGTTGGATGCGGTTCGTCCTTCTTGGTGGTATGCTGACATTACCCTGGATACCGTGGCTCTTGATACATCACAAAGACTTGCTGTCTTGGTCACAGATGCTAACTATTTTTCAGCAACACATCACTCAATACTTTTATATAAGATATACAGTGGATCACAAAGTCACAAGTAAAATAAACAAACAAATTTTCACACAGTTTCCAATAAACAGACTAAGGCAAATGTAAATGAAAGTTTATTTGTTATGCAAATAGAAACTGATTTATTAAGATAGACATCTGGTGCCAGTAAAAACCATAGCAGATGAAAAGAGAACAATGGTACCCATACCTCAATTAATTAAACCACACTTTCCCATTAATTCAAAGGACTTAACAGAACTCCACACAGATCTGATTTTCGTTTCATTATTGGACCTTAAAGTCATGTCACTTACTCAGCACTGTTGATGGTCATGTAGTATTTTGTGGATTTTCAGTGTGTATACTGTTAAAATAAATAAAGAAATGCTTTTCCATCAGAATATAGCATCAATCAATTAAACTTCTGCAAGACTGATCTGGTCAGTTAAGTAGCAGAGGGGATCATAAATCAGTTGCAGCTGCTTTGGTGTTAATTAAATTAACAACAGGAGCAACAATGAGACAACCCCCAAAAGAGGAATGATTTTACAGGTGGAGGCTACAGACATTTTTTTTCCCTCTAGGAGAGCTGGACAGGGCTATAGAAGGTCCTTAAGCCATCTGCAGGTTCGGTATCTGCTCCTTCATTCAAAGAGGAACAGAATGAGCACTGCCACAGCCTTACAAAATGACATCCAGCAGGCCATGAGAGGAAGAAATCTCCAGTAGACCAGGCTCAGGGAGGGGCAGCCATCTACTGCGACAGGTTGGGGGTGAGGGGAGGGAAACAAGACAGAAAAGATGCTGTGGAAGAGAGCCAGAGATTATTATAAACTAATCATTAAATGCAGAGTGGTGTATAAGCACACAGTGAAAAAAAAAAGTGAGTGAATAACAATGCAACATCACTGCATCATGGGAAGCCCCCAGCAGCTTAGGTCTATTGGAACATAACTTTGGGTCACCTGATCCAACCCTAACCATAAGCTTTATCAAAAAGGAGAGTTTTAAGCCTAATCTTAAAAGTAGCGAGGGTGTCTGTCTCCAGAATCCAAACTGGATTCCACAGAAGAGGGGCCTGACAGCTGAAGGCTCTACCTCCCATTCAGCTTTTAAATACCCTAGGAACTACAAGTAAGCCAGCAGTCTGAATGCAAAATGCTCTATTGGGGTCATACAGTACTACGACGTTGTTAAGATAAGATGGCCTGATTATTCAAGACAGATTTTAAATGTGATTCTAGATTTAACAGAGAGCTAGTGAAGAGAAGCCAAAATGGGAGAAATAAGCGCTCTCTTTCCAGTCCCTGTCAGTACTCTCGATGCAGCATTTTGGATTAACTGACTGAGTTTTTAGAACAACCTGACAGTGACAGTTTTCAACGTAACAGTTTAATTACAGTACTGCCACCTCAAAGGCCAGAGGTATGTAGGCCATTAAAAAAGATAGACTGATCATACTTAAAAGTGAAGCATTAATTAATGGTAGGACTTCTCTGAGCAGTCTCTTAGGAATGGGTTCTAATAGACATGATGATGATGGTTCCATAGTTTAGGAGATTAGACATATGCTTAACATGTGAATGGTTCCCAGTTAGAGACCTGGAGGAGGCACAAATCCCTTTGGGGTTGTGTCAGGGCTGGCATCTGGTGTATCTGCCACTGTGAATAAGCGAACAGCCAAAAGTAACTATATAAATATAGATAGAGTATGTAGACTTTGGACAATAACACAGTTTTTGTAACTTTAACTTCACCACTTTAATTGTGGTACTGTCCACAGAGAATTTTAGATCAAACAATCGAGATGCGATTGAGCTGAAGACTTTCAGCTCTAATTGATTCAGGATCTTTGCTCAAAAGCCTGCTTTGATTAGCTATTTAAAAGCAGACTTTTGAGAGAAATTAAGCTAAAAAAGTTCAATAAAGGTTCTGCAAGAAAAAAAAAAAGTCCCCTGCTGATTTGCAAAAAGTTCCACAGAACGCAGCACCTAACCCACTAAAACAAAGTGATTTGGTTTAGTGACAGTGTGACTCAGCTATGGGTGGTTTGCATGTATGATATATGGAGTTTCATTTTATGGAAGTGGATTTATAACCATGAGTGATGAGTTACATATTTTAATAAGTCAGAAACTCCTGATTTGAGTTTGATTTATACTTTGCTGTGTGTTATGCGCAGTTTCGTGTATGTTATGGAGAAAAATGAGAGTGCAAAGGGCAGCAGAGGAAAAGAAGAGGAGGTGAGAAAAAGTGTCTGGAGAGAGGACGACAGGAAATGAAAATGCTAAGGCAAGGTCAGGAAAGGTTGTTGATTCCTGGCAATTTGACAATGGGTTGTATGCTCCCGTAGTCCCACCATGTGAAACGAAGTGAAGGAAAGGAAGAAAGGTGATAAGAGAGGGAGCAGAGAGGGTGTGAACTGGATGCTGTGTTACACAGTTACACCAGATGACACGGCTCTCATTTTTGACAGGAAATTTCAGATGTGGGCTTTCAGATGGACATAAAACACAAGAAGGAACATCCTGCAGGTAGTTTTCTTCTGAGGTATACAGTTTGGTTCTATATTTAACAACAAAAAACATAACACTTTATAGCTCTTCTGAATAGTGTAGTAAAATTTTTCCAGTGTTTTCTAAAATAAAGAAGCTTTTTGGCAGGTTGAGGATGTTTTGTTTCAGATTCAATCCAAGGTGGTAGGTTAATCTTAGAGACTTTAATCCTAGAAATCTGTCACCTTGGTCAGGTGGAATTTTTTCTTCTTCAGGTAGCTGACCCAACAACTGAAAACCTTGTTCCAAGGGTTCATGACATCATAGTGGCTAAAATGAACAGGCATGGCTAAAAAGATGAGCGGAACTCAGAAAGGAATTGCCAGAAACACCAGAGGAGCAAAACACCAGCTAGAGGTTAACTTCAGGCCAATGGCACAAGTCACCATCAAGTGCAGGATTTACCAAGAAGATGATTTGTCCCCACTGCTGTTCTGCATAGGCCTGAACTGGAGAAATATAATGGTAAAAAAGAGAGGGAAGGTAGTCAGAACTGAGGGGATTGCACTACCAGAAGGCAATATTGCAGACACTGAGGATAGCTACAAGTACCTTGAAATCCCACAGGCATCATGGAAGGAAAGGCTAATCATGGCAGCACAGGAACAAGCTCTAAGCACAAGATCAATAGAGGCTGGGGTCTACCACATCAGGTGCAGGCTGTGCAGAGATGCCCCTGAGACAATCAAGCACATAACAGCAGGCTGCAAGATGCTAGCAGGCAGGGCATACATGGAACGCTATAACCAATTGGCTGGCATAGTATACAGGAAAGTCTGTGCCAAGTATAACCTAGAAGTCCCAAGTTCAAAGTGGTATACGCCTTCAAGGGTGGTTGAGAATGACCAAGCTAAAATGCTGTGAGACTTCCGGGTACAAATGAACAAGCCTGTGATGGCTAACCAACCAGACAGAGTAGTGGTGGACAAGCAGACAAAGAAGGCTGTAGTGATAGATGTAGCAATCTAATATATAAAATACCAAAGGCTGAGAGAGGAGCTAGAGAGGATGTGGAAGGTTTAGGCAACAGTGGTCCTCATGGTAATCAGAACACTTGGGGTAGTTATCCCTCCAAGTTGGGGGAGTAGCTCCAGCAGATTCCAGGAACAATATCCAAGATCTCTGTCCAGAAGTGCGCAGTGCTAGGAACAGCTAAGATACATCCATTTTCTACTGCTTAGCCAGGTCTAGGTCAAGGGGACAGCAGTCTAAGTAGAGACAGCCAGACCTCCCTCTCCCCAGTCACCAGCTCCACCTTAATTGGGTCCTTTCAACGTGGAGCAGTAGCGGCTGAACTCCTCACCCTATCTCTATCGCTGAGTCCAGCCAATGGCTCACTTCAGTCACTTGTATCTGCAATTTCATTCTTTCGGTCACCGCACAGAGCTCATAACCATAGTTGAAGATGGGAACATAGACTGACCAATAAATCAACAGCTTTGCATTGATGCTTTGTTCTCTCCTCACCACAATAGACCAGTATAGTGGACACATCACTGCTGACACCACACCAATCTGTCTGTCAATCTCCTGTTCACTCTTAAACAAGACCCTAAGATACTTTAACTCCTCCACTTTGGGCAGTTACTCATTCCCCACCAGGAGTGGACACTCCACCTTTTTCTGATTGAGAACCATGACCTTGGACTTTAAAGTGCTAATTCTCACCCCACCTGCATCATGCAGACTTCTCCAGTGTAAGGTGAAGGCCATCATTCAGTGAAGCCCACAAAACCACATCACTTCAAAAAAGCAAACCAGACATCCTCTTGGCTGTGCCTAGAAATTCTTATTGCTGGCAATGTGGCAACAACAGATGCAATACCTCAAACTCCCAAAGCACCTGTCATAGGATACCCCGAGGGACACGTTAGAATCCCTTCTTCAAGTCCAGAAAACACATGTAGACTGGCTGGGCAAATTCTCACACACCCTCCAGTATCCTTGAGAGGACAAAGAGCTGGTCTAGCATTCCCATGGACTAAGGCCTGGCCATTAGATTTTCACTGATGAGCTCTTTCCCTGGGTCTGGTTCCAGGGTGGGGTCCACGGTCCATTGTTGACATTATTTCCAAAAATGTCTAGTGAACAAAACTTCGTTAGGCCTGTAGGAGCAGAATATGAATACATTTATTTGTGTATTAGCTATCAGGCATCACAGGGTAATTGGTGGTCATGACTATATATGGAAGGAGCTTTATCAGGTCAGGTGTTCCACCCGGAAGGGTAAACAGTTTTTGACCGGGGAGTTACAGGTGTGGATGTTTCAAGTGTTTTTTGGAAACATGTTCAAGTTTAAAGGACACTGATGTTTGGATGAAAATAAATGGACAAAGTGTTCAGCTGGCAAGTATGACTCAGACTTTGATTCATCAGACACCGTAACAATCAGCACGTCAATCAAGTCATCCTGGTGCAACACCTCAGTGGCTTAAAGTGTTGGCTTAGTCTCTATATGGCCCTTCACCTAATATCAGTTTGCCTTGGGAGACCCTACCAGGGGACAACTGACAACATAGTTCCCGGGATTGGTAGGGCACACAAACCACTCCACAATGATACAGTGTCAATTCATGCATTTTTTTTTAATTATTTCAAAAATTGCAAAGTGTGAGATTGCACGTGCAGCAGTCTAGGGCAGTGGTTTTTACATGTTTTGTGTCACAGTGAAGGCCAAGCCAAAAATTCTTTAGGTGGTGGGTCATCTGCACTATATGTTAGTTGTTTGCAGGAAACGGAGTTGGTGCTGTAATGGTGTTTACTTCAGTGACAACAAAAAAGGAACTAAGCAGCAAATCTATCCGCTGTTAAAGGGAAAAGCTAAATATGTGTGCTCTGCTGAACATCAAGGCCATTCTGTGTAGTGCTCCCTATGTGGAGAAGCCATTCTAGCTGTAGATGGACACCTGTCATCTGTGTGGTGATAGATGACAGGTGAAGTAATGAAGCAGTCTGACAATCAGTGGGTGGATAAGCCAAAAAACACATAAATATGGAAGCAACTTTGCCTTTAGTGTGCGCTTAGTATCACTTTTAACATATATATTTATGCGTGTTAGTTATTTTTACAGACCTCAAACCACTAACATCTTCGAACAAATATAAGAGGAGGAAAGACTGAAGCAGAGCTCAGGTATTCCATGACAATGGGACCACAAAAAAAAAAAAAAAAGTATTTGTTGTTCACCTAATTTATTTGCACTTCTTTCATTTCAATTCAGTATAAGAGTCTTTACTGCTCATTGCTGTTAGCCTCCACGATATGTTAGCCGCCCTACTACCAGCATGTGCACTGCTGTGAATACTTATGGAAATGAAAACATCAGATCAGATAATCTTTTGAAGTTTTCACAAACTGGAAAGAAAACAGATTACTAAATATGTGAACTGACAGATATACTGTATATCTGAGTATGCTCGCTCGCCCTTTCAGTTTACTTTCTATTTTCAACTTGAGTTTCTCATATAATTTAATACTTCCCTCCTTTGTTTCTTTCTCACCTTCAGTGTCTGATTGAATTCACTCATTCCTTATTATCCCTCTCTCCCCGGTGTGTATTTGGTCTCTGTACCTTCTCCTCATCATTTGCTGGTTTCTCTTTTTCCAGTTTTTGTAAATTGTTTATCAACATTTTGCTGCCGCTGCACCTTTTCTCTCCCCAGTGTGAATGTTCCTGATTTTCTTTAGCTGCCACCGGTCTCCTGTGTAGTCTGGAACTTGGCTATGAAATGTTACAAAAGGATTATTTGCTCCTGGGTTTAAACTTTTTAAAAGTGACATGATTACAATGTATTTAAAAAAAAGGAACTGCACTCAAGTGATACCATACCCACTGCATCGGGGGGTCTGAATATGCATAGGCTGCATTTTAGCCACTTGCTAAACAATCATAGTTTCAGAAACTAGGTGAGATTACATTTGAATCTAACTCTAAGCAGGTCACTGGGAACACAGTGGATATTAGTGTGTGCGTGCGTGTGCGTGTGTGTGTGTGTGTGTTAATACATTGGAAGGCTACTGCACATTTGGAGACACCACTTGCAGATTGATGACTGCAGTGATCATGAATTTTTTAGCCAAAAGATGTTACTTAAAAGTCAGCCTGCCAATACACAGAATGTTAATCTGGTCGAAGGGTTTCAGTACTCAGTCTTCTCCCTAAGTTTGGTCCATGCACAGAGCTGGAGAACCCATCAGCAATTCATTTGGTATTCTTCAGTGCACAGCCAACAGTTTAGCAAGTACTGGAAGTGTCAGCGAGTCTGTACAAGACTTGGTAACTAAATGAAATAAAGTACACAGATTTGTAGCACTGAACCGTCTTGGTAGAGAGTGCAGAGTCACTCACTCTCTGCTCTGTTTAAAGTTAGTCTGTTACACACAGTACATAGTGGATTTTTGTCACTGACATGATTAATAAAAAAAACATGTCATCAGAGTAAAATTAGATTTTTTTTTAGCCTTAACTAAAGATACACACATTTTATGTATTTTGTTATTCCTTATGACTGCCCTGTGTAGCTGGAAGCCTCTTTCCTGTGTGCCCAAGACTCTTAACGATCACCAAGTGTAGCTTGTTTCCCACATGTTAAAAAGGCAGGTGGGTGTCCAGCTCTCATTTCAGTCTGTCTTATTAAGATCTTTGCTTAGATTACCATTAGACTGAAAAATCAATGAGATCAAAGAACTTAGTGACAGAAAAACAGCTCAAATGACAAAAAAAGTCACATGAAATAAATCGAAGTAGAGCAGTTTGGAAAGTTGTTGCAGAAAAACTAGATGATTGATGGACTTCATGATAAACAGAGGACAAGTCACCAGTTAACCTTAAATCTCAGCTTGTCCTTAAAGCTGTGAAGGACTTCAAAACAACGGTCAGTAATATCACTGCCACTCTATACCGAGCTGGAATGAAATTTTAACAATCCGCTGTCTGTGGTAGCAGAATTAATGATGCACTGCAACCCTGAAAGGCTGAACAAGGCAGAAAAGTTCTGGGCTGACGAGACCAAAAGAAACCTTTACTGAACTAATGGAATACCAAAAGTATAGATGTTTATTTATAGGCACCATAAACCAATAATATAGCATAAGGCAACATTGTTTATGAATGTCAGTGTGCTGCACCAAAAAGAAGACTTTCCATAAGTATGAAGAAGAAAACAACATCAGCGGGCTGCTGGGAAGAAGAGAGTACAGATGTAAGAATAATGGATTCAAGAGCAGAGAATGGTATTGAGGATGGAGCAGGAGGAAAGCTGTGTGCAGGCTGCTGTCCTTCTCCTTAGCAGCAGATGACAGAGGACACAGTAGGAGCAGAGAGGCTCATCAAACCTGACAACTGAACATCTGGTAGATTTCACTGGGAAAAAGGTGACTCAAAGGGCTATCTTCTTCTTCCCCGCGCTCTTTCCCACTCGTCTTTTCTTGCTGATTCCTTCAGGAGGATAATCCCTTTGTTCAGTCCCTTGTCTTGTAGCATCTCATCTGAGCCATTTTTTTTATCTTTTCATGCCTCCTCTATGCCGCTGTAAATTGCTGTCTTCCAATCTGCACTCCATCCCTTTCTCTTTCCCCTACCACTTACTGTCTTGTTCACCCTGTTCTGTCCTTTTCACTGCTGAGTATAAGTTTTGTGTGTGTTTGTGTGTGTGTGTGTGTGTTCTGTGATTAAAGAAGGTGCCATTCTTGTCACAGTGTGCCACCACTGCCTGCTGTAACCTGTCTGCCTCTAATAGATGGTGTCACATGTGGGTGTCTGAGTGTGCATGTGTTTGATTTGGGGACAGGAAATGAGTGACCTATTTGTGTCATGGTATGTGCGTATATATTTGGGTGAGCATGTGTTTGTGTGTGTGTGTGTGTGTGTAAATGACCAGGCTTCACTGTGAGTGTGTGTGTGTGTGTAACATGCTGTAATGAGACTAGCAGGAAGGATATGACAAAGTCAGTGACCTGTACTGTGTATAAAGCACTAATCCATCTGGTGGCTCGCTCAGTGGATGAATAAAAAGTCTACCAATAATCTGAGGTGGAAAGCAGAAAAAAAGGACCCTGAAAGAAACTCTGTGCAACCTCACAAAATTGGTGTTATTGTTGTATGAGGTTAATTTGCATCTGTTATCTAAAACTACCAAAATCTAAGTAAAGAATCCCCCCAGTACCCGGCTGATGGTGATTTTCCCAATTTCTGCCCAACAGGCTTCGTTAGATAAACTTGGCTTACTGTACTTCTGGCTAACGTTAGGTAAGATTTAGCTAACGAGCTTAAATTGATACATATCATAGTAAGTTGCTGGCTAACGTAGCAAAAATACTATCTAAAAGCTTTATCTTTTGTTTGTGTGTCTTTATTTTAAGTTTGTGCTTGAGTCTGTGTTGTGCTGGTGTAGATTTCTTGATAATAGGGATTAGTGAACTCCATTTCTAAGCAGCTGTTAGCTAGTGTTGCTCACTGTTGACACTGGGAGTAAAATGGAGGCGAGGAACAAAGAAAGAGCAAGCAAGAGTCATACTCTCCCCTTTGGATTGTCTCTGAAAATGTATCCCAAACCCTTCAAATCACTCTGCGGGCTTTTAGAAACATTTTTGCACATGGGAAACAGAAAAAACCTCAGACAAATATCAAAAACAGAACCGTCTAAAATTAATTGCCAAAGGAGAAAAGTCGCTCATTGAAGCGCAGTTTCTGAAAGATTGCATGTTGTGAGCTGTTAACTCTGTCGGCAAACAGTGTAACAGAGCGGATTAATGCACTATCAAACACTTATGAACTGTTACAGGACAGAAGCTGAAGTTTCTCTGCGGCACGTGATGAAAGTACTGACCAAATTGAAATGCTCAGCTAGCAGTTTTTATCACAGGTGTTCACAAGTTTGAAGTGTGAGATGTACGGCCACACCAAAGTGGTAGACATATTTCAGCAGCTGTGAGGTGCGATTGATCGGCTCGGTGTGCCATGGAACAGATTGAAAATGAAAAACACTGCATATGTTTTTTTTTTTTTTGTAGCATTAAGAAAATATGAGCAGAAAGCAAAAGTCTTTATTTTTCTTATATTAAATAGCAGAAGTGGCATCATATTTCTTTCCAGAAAGAGAGCACCAATTTGTTTGTTTTTAGTTCACCGAAAGGCTTCAATTAGTTATTTATGAATGAGGGGGAAAAAAAGTTGTGCTCACCGTTTGCAGTTTTGTATTTTTATACAGCAGTTGAAATAAAAAGAAAACACCACACTTCCAGAAATATTTGTGGGCTTTGTTTCTGTACTACTCGAACACTAAACTGGCCCTTGAGATGACAGTGCCAGCAGTGGCCCCCAGCTATTTTAGTTTGAGAGCCCTGTTCTAAAATGTTACTTACAAAAAAGAAAAAAGTAAAGTAAAAGCTTAAAAGATGCCCCAGTGAGAAACTCCTCACCAATTTACATTCAAAGGGTCTGTAAACCTTCAAAAAAAAAGTGCCAAAGCTTCCAAAGTACAGTTCATTCAAATACGTGGGCAGTACGCAATAACAATCCTTTGAATATTAAAATAACAATCTCTCATCCAATCTCTCCGTCTGCACGGATCAAGGAGACTCAGAGTGCTTTCAAATTCAAAGTATAGCAGCTGCCAACAAGGAGGAAAAAGTAAATGACAATGATCCGGCATAATCAAAGACATGCACTCCAATCAGACCTCAGGCATATTTCTCATATCTTCCTCCTATCCTTTTGCTTCTGCATCATTATATTACTGTCCTTGAGCCTGCATGTTTTATTGAATCTGGATTTACTCACCACATTCCAATTATGTATTAGCCGTGTACTTTTTATTACTGAGACTTACTTTTTTCATCTTTTTGATCTCACTGACACATGTCACTGACAATTTGTGTTATCTAAAATTCAGACAGGTTAAATAACCTTTTTATTTTTCTTCATGGAAGACTCTATGAAGCTTCCCTTCTCATAATTTAATATTAATTGTAAATATAACTTTTGTCTATCAGTATTATTTTTTCTCAGCTATAGCATACAGTGAAACCTGTGATTTCCTGGGTTACCCTTGCTTGTTTAAAAATCTAAATTTACCCAGTGTTTAATCAAATCATATAATCATCCCAAGTGACAGGGTCAATTACTGCTTACAGACAGGTTAAAGTAGATCAGTGTGGCATTCTGACACCTTTAAATAAATAAATCTGACAGGCAGTTTCATACATAATAATGTCAAGTGAATTCATTTTTCATGTGCTGCAGCCAGCTGATAGCACAGTAATACTCACACAAATCAACGAGTAATCAGAAGGTGCTTTTTTATGAAGTGGCAGGTGATGTCAAATGCAACAATTTAAACAGAGCTCAACAAACCACCAGACTCACAGGTTCATTTTAATATGCAACGTTGCACTAGCTGTTCCAGCCATCGGTGCTGTAGCTATATTTCTCCTTATTAAAGGAGCTCTGCCTAACTTTCATTAAACTAGCAACAAAACCTGCTACTGTACAATGACTGTACAGACAGTGGACGTGACTGCACTTCATCCCACTTTACTAAAACGGAAGCCAAATTTTCCCGCTTATGGAAGCCGCTATCTTGCATTTTTGGAGCCAGTTTGCGCAGTAGCCACACGCAACTACAAACACATACCCCTGCTCTTTTCACACAGCCCGGCCGCTCCCGTTTTAACCATCTCTGCTGATTAAATTGAGGTACGTACAATCACATCACTACATCTAGGCACACATCGTAACATACTGTACTTCTATACAGTGTCAAACATCAGTCTGTAGTGCCTGTTAATGTGTTAGCGAAATCAGCATTAGCATGCACTGTGTTAGTTAGCGATTCTGCATGTAGCGCCTCTCTAGTGCGTACAGCTATAACGAGAGGTGGCTAACCTGAGTTCTTTTAAGTATTCACAGAACCTGGGGTTTCTCTACGAAATTTAAATAAATGTCCCTTTAAACCCTGCATTGACTAATACACTTATAATATCAGAACAGTCAATAAACACACCAATTAATTGAAAAATATATAGAACATTTACTTAGCAAAATAGAAGGAATTATTTACATATTCTGTTCAGTTTCTTTTGAACCAATAAATGCATTCAACATTCAATAAAAACGTCAAACTTAAATATCTCCTATGGGCCCCAATAATTAACCTACAGCCGGCAAGAAAACAAAATAATATGATACTCCAGTCCAATCGTTGCAGGCCTGAACGCTGCTCGGGAACGCTGTAGCCTTAAACAAATGGCCGTTTCACCTCAAGGGCAAAATAAAAAGCGGTACCTTTTGCTGATGGAGTCAACCACTCACACAGTCAAGGACGCAGGAGAAGAAGATGAGAAGAGGTGATTCGCCTGGAAGACGAGGGGAAACACGCAGCAGACGATGCAGGCACAGCCCTCACACACAGCGCTGACCAGCTCCGTCGGCTCTCTGTCCTCGTCGTCCGCTCACAGCTTCACGCAGGCTCTGCTAATTGAGTTCGCGGGTTGCTAGCTTCTTAGCATGGCACAGGCGAAAGCATTAGCCACTGTATTAGCAGCTCCCTCGGCTAACGTCAGTCCTCGGTTGAGTTTTCCACTCAAACTCACCAACTTCACCACCATTCAGGTTTTGGAAAAGAGTCCTTGTCGAGCACTTTCACTGAACGATGATAAAAGCTGGCTTAACAGTCCGCAGTGTACACCTGCATCTCTTTCGCTCGTCTCTCTCTCTCTCTTTTCTCTTGCTCTCTCCACCACGTATCCCTCACGTTTTCCTCTCACCTCATTTCCTGTCCATTCACCGGAGATGTGATCACTTCCCTCACAAAAGGTTACAGAAATAAAATATACAACTTTTGTCTTTTTCTTTCTTAAACAATTTTAAACGTCAAACCTCATTTGCTGTTTAACGAATTTTAACAAATACCATTTACGAACTATGAACTTATTTATTTCCGCATACATTACATGAACAGATTTTAACAGGGTTACACCCTCCCCCTTTTGAAATGTCTGTGTGTCCTCACCAGACACCAAACTAAGGAGTCCTAAGGGCACAACACCTAGTACCTCTAGGGTGGTCCTATTTTAATAACAATTCCCCTGTGGACTATGGTCAAGGGCTTGTCACTGGATCTACCAGGCTCATCATAGGTGAGTCTAATGGTAGGCTTAATAGTTCTTTTTGGTCTGGGTTCAGCTCTGGTTCTCAGTCTCTCTTCCCGGACCTCAACTACAGATTCTTCTCCAGACTCCAATTCATTCTCACTGACATGTTCTGGAACTTTTCCTCTTTCACACCCCTTACCCCTTTCATCCTCTAGTTCAGGATCAGAGTTGTGACCATCATTGTTTATATCCGAGTCTTGTCCATCAACAGGTTCAACTCTCGTGTCATTATCATACTCTGAGTCAGCGTCGTGCTCTGGATCAGATTCATCATCTATGTCAACTGACCTGGCAGTATTCAACACTCTACGGGCAAGGTCTTTTGGCATAGCCCGGTGAGTGACAAAATACTCCACATCAGAAGACGAGTCAGAGAACTCCTGTAACTCTGGAGTCTCTGGACTTTGGTCTCTTTGGTTTTTCTTTTGAGTGAATGCTCTGGTCCTGGGCCTGGCAGGTGGATCCTCAATCTGTTTGGTGAGTGGCATTCTCACAAACTGTCCAATAGGTAGAAGGTGGTCCCTATGGATAGTCTTTGTCCCTGGCTTTCCATCCTCCCGTTTGATCTTGAACACAGGTAGGTTGGGCAGCTTTCCCGTGACAACATAAGGTTCAGTACTCCACTTGCTTCCCAGCTTATGCTTTCCTCTCAGACCCAAGTTTCGGAGTAGAACTCTGTCACCAATCTCGAGGGACTGAAAGGTAACTCGCTGGTCATACAACCGTTTGTTTCTCTGGTGCCTTTTGTCTGAAACCTCCGAGGCTAACTTGTAGGCTTGTTTCAGATCTTCTTTCAGCTTAGTGACATATCGGGTGTGGCATGCATCCTCTAGGCCATCTGGGGATGTTTTAAAACACAGATCAACAGGAAGTCTTGCCTCCCTACCAAACATTAGATGGTAGGGTGAGTACCCTGTAGCGTCACACTTTGTGCAATTGTACGCATGGACCAAGTAAGGAACATGCTGGCTCCAGCTATGTTTCTTCTCACGACCCAGCGTGCTAAGCATAGAGATCAGCGTTCTATTAAACCTTTCTGGCTGCGGGTCTCCTTGCGGGTGATAGGGAGTAGTCCGTGACTTGCGTATCCCCATCAGATGCAGTAGTTCCTGGATCAGTCTGCTCTCAAAATCCCTCCCTTGATCAGAATGGATCCTTGATGGCAGCCCATAATGAACAAAATATTTCTCCATCAGGGTCTTAGCCACTACTTGGGCCTTCTGGCTTTTAGTTGGGAAAGCCTGAGCATACCTTGTAAAATGATCTGTGACTACCAAGACATTAGCTATGCCCTTGGAGTCAGGCTCCATGGAAAGGAAGTCCATGCACACTAGATCCATTGGCCCATGGCTGACAATCTGGTGCAATGGAGCAGCTTTCTGTGGAGGGGTCTTATGAGCAACACACTCTCCACAGTTCCTGATATACTCTTCCACCTCCATTGACATCTTTGGCCAAAAGAATCGGCTACGGAGAAGGTCAATAGTTCTCTCCTGCCCAAGGTGTCCCAGATCATCATGCATGGCTCGCATGACCATCGGTCGAAACTCCCTTGGAAGGACAAGCTGAGTGACCATTTCTCCAGATGGTTTCTTACTGTAACGGTACAACAATCCATCTTTCATGGAAAGCTTTCCTATTTCTCTTTCAATCTCAATAACTCTAGATTCTTTGACACTTCATCAGGCCACTGTCCATGCTTGACAGCTTGGATGGCTGGTCCAATGGCTTCATCTCCTTCTTGAGCTTTCTTGAGACTCTGCTTTGACATGAGCTCAAGCGATTTCAAGTTCATATGCATTGGATATGCATACAGGTCAGGAACACACTGTGCAGATGCCCCTAGCTGCGCGACATATACAGGTGTCAAATGAGCAGCTTCTGGTACACAGACTTGCTGACAAATAGTCTTGACACCAGACTGCGGTATAGTCACCCAACCGTTGTCCTCCACATCTGGGGTGTTCCGTGACAACAGGTCGGCGTCGATGTTGTGTCGACCTGGACGATACTGGATGTCAAACTCATACGTCGACAGGGCAGCTAGCCAGCGATGCCCTACCGCGTTAAGCCTAGCTGTTGACAGCACGTACGTAAGCGGGTTGTTATCGGTACGTACTGTGAATCTTGCCCCATACAAGTAGTCGTGGAACTTGTCGACTACTGCCCACTTGAGAGACAAGAATTCCAGTTGGTGTATGGGATAATTTCTCTCAGCTGTGCTCAGCTTTCTGCTTGCAAAAGCAACTGGCCGCAGGCCTTCAGGGTACTCTTGGTAAAGTACTGCACCAAGACCCTTCAAGCTTGCGTCAACATGCAGAGTGTATGGCTTTTGTGGGTTGGCAAATGCCAAGACAGGTGCATGGGTCAGGCAATGGATAATCTGGTGGAACGCATCTGTGCATGCTTTGTCCCATCTGTCTCCAAAGGGCTCTGACTCTTTCAAGTAGACTTTGTTGACATCAGGGGCTTGCTTCTTTCCCTTTTGGGTAGGAGCATAACCCTTGGTGAGCTCGGTCAACGGTCGAACGATTGCAGAATAGTTCTGGATGAATCTTCTGTAATAGCCGCAAAACCCTAAGAACGATTGCAGTGTCTTTAGGTTTGTTGGCATAGGCCAGGTGGTAACAGCCTCTATCTTGTCTGGATCTGGGGCAACACCGTCAGCAGACACTATGTGCCCCAGGTACTTGACTCTGGGCAGACAGATCTGACACTTGTCGACTGAAAGTTTGAGTCCTACCTCCCCAAGACGATCTATGACCTTGAGCAGTCTCTCTTCGTGCTCTTCAAGAGTCTTTCCGAAAACAATCAGATCGTCAAGGTACACTAGCACTTGCAAGAGGTTCATGTCTCCGACTGCCTTCTCCATTAACCTCTGAAAGGTTGCCGGAGCTCCTGTGATGCCTTGCGGCATCCTCTCAAACTGGAAAAAGCCTAACGGACAAATGAATGCCGTCTTCTCTTTGTCTTCTTCAGACATGGCAATCTGGTAGTAGCCTGAACGCAGATCAAGCACAGAGAACCACTGACTCCCTGTCAAGGCATTCAGTGCGTCCTCAATGCATGGGGTGGTGTACTGATCTGGTACTGTTCGGCTATTCAATAGTCGGTAATCTATGCACATCCTGACAGTGCCATTTTTCTTCCGAACAACAACTATCGGGGATGCATAGGGACTTCTTGACTCTTTTATGATCCCTGCCTGTAGCAGCTCTTGTAAGTGTCGTCTCACATCTTCAATGTCGGCTGGCGCCAATCGACGTGATCGTTGACGGAAAGGCCTGGAATCCGACAGTCGAATTCTGTGCTCCACCCCTTTTGCTAACCCCACATCCCACTCATTCATTGAGAAGACATGAGACTTCTGGGTTAGCTTCTGACGCAGCCGGTTCTTCCATTTTTCGGAGAGGGGAGAGTCTCCAAAGTTTATTTTGCTCACATCAAAGTTGGAGGGAGCTGTCTCTTTCGGTGGAATGGTAGAAACTGAATCAATGTGAAACACACTGCCAATCACTGTTCCCACAGGTATAGAAATCTCTCTTGTAGACTCATTCCTGACTAGGACTTTGAACCTATTAGCATCTAATGCCCCACTGGGCATTACCATGGGAAGGATGAACACGTCAGCAGGTAGAGTGACTGCTGGTGAGGAATCCATCAGGAGGATTTCCTGCTGAACAGGCTTCTTCAGTTCCACTTTGCACACCACTGGTGCATCACCGTGTGGTGGTACAGTCAAAGGGCCTGGACCCATCCATCGGACACGACCAGCCTCGTCGTCATCCTGGACAGGAACAGTAACGCCTTTGAGTACAGGTTGGCCTTCACTGACACAAACACGAAGGCCCAGGGCCCGTGTGACATCAACACCATTGTCCTTGCATTGGTTCACCAAGCGTCTGACATGGCTAGCATTAGTACCTACAATGACAGAGGTATTGTCATCAGCTCTTGGACTAGGGCATATGAGGGCAAGGACAGTTACTGTCTGAACAGTTCCTAGCACCTCAGCTGGATACTCAAGGTCGACTACCACGTATCCAGTGTATGGGTAGCTAACACCTGACTCACTTAGGCCCCACAAGGATAGACCAGATACTGGCTGAATGGGGATATCAGACAAGTATTTCTGGTACCAGTGTTCAAAAATGATTGTCACCTGGGAGCCACTATCCAATAAAGCAGTACAGGGCTGCCCATTAACTTTCAGTGGGACCAGGCTAGGCGGCCCCACCAGCCCATCTGGAATGCTCACATTTTCTGGCATGTCTGCAGTACTATTCTCGACTGAACAGTTCATTGTGCTAGCAGGGGCATCACCAGATGATTTGTTGGTCTTAGACAACTTCAGGGCTTGAATTAATCTCTTGATAACTTTAGCCTGATTTTCCGGATTTTGACATTTCCCTGCGAAATGTCCATTCTCTCCACACCGATAACAAAAATGTTCCTCTGAGACTTTGAGTGATCTCTGTGGAGAGCTAGCAGCTAGCTTTGATGTCTTTACGGATGAAACAGCTGCTTGTGGTTCAGCCACATTCTTTGTGAACTTCTGCTGCAAGTGCTTTAACTGCTTTTTTCAATGCAGTTATCTCATTGTCAGGACTGCACTCACTGGCTACAGCATTACGAGGAGTCTGATCAGTGCTAGCTAGTGTGTCTCGAACTGGCTTAGACACAGCAGCAGCAACTAAGGACCTGAGCTCCTTCATCTCAGACTTCAAATTCTGAAATTCAGTCTGCTTGTCAACAACTTCCTGCTTTACATATGCACTTTGCACAACAGGATGAAGCTTTTTTCTTGAGGCCTCATATTCTTCCTCTGTACGAATCTCTTTTAACAATTGGAGAAAAGAGGGTGGCTTATCTTTTCTCTCCCTAAGCCGAAGATTAATCAGCATCAGATCAGAAGCGGTAGCACCACGCAACAACTGATCTAGCCTTACTCTGTCAGCACAACCAGGAGGAAGGCCACCTCTCTGCACGACCCGGTTTAACGACTGTTCTAGACGTCTAAGGAAGTCAGAGAGCCTCTCAGTTGGTTGTTGCTGCAACAAACGAAAAGCAAAATACAACTCCTCACCTGTTTCTGCTATTCCAAAAGCATGTTCAAGTGCCTCCAAGCAGGTTTCAGGGCTAACGTCAGGATTGCCAGCGCGTGCTGCTTGGACAATCTCAAGCGCCGGGCCCCTAAGACTCTCCATCAGTCGCCGTCTTTTCTCTTTGAGGGAGCAATCACACTCTTCCACCATGAGCCGTGCTTGGCTCAACCAGTGGTCAAACTGCTCCTCTCCAGCCGGGGTGGGCAACAACCCCGAAAAGGTTCGTAAGCGGCGATAGCTTCCATGCTCACTCGAAGACTTGCTCTTGTCAAGTATCTCACTCACAGCTCGCAAAATAGCTTCTGTTGACTTAGCAACAGTATCTCCCTCTGGGAATAATGTGCACTGTTCATCTACAGGCTTATCTTTAGCCTGCTGTGGTCCAGATGACCCCTGAGCTTGTGCACTAGCTCGAAGACCTTCATCAACTGTGACCACAGACCACGGCCCTCCCCCATCAATGGGGAACACCTCAAAGGGAACCATGTCTCTCTTTACGGCCTCCTTGCATTCACACAAGACAAGAAATCTGTTTTGCCGTAAACTTAGTGTTCGGCCTCTGACACGAACACGTCCCAGACTCTTCACTGTTTGCATAGTCTCCTCAATAACTGCTGCAGTTACATCTTCTTGCATGAGCACCAAGACTGCATGAGCCTCATCTACTGACTCCCCTTGGCACCAACCCTTTAACTCTAATACCAACTCGTCTCGAGTTCCCATGTTAAAGAGAAAAACTTTTCACCATTTACGGTTTCAACAGAATACTTTTCACAAGATAATGCACAAAAAACAAGAAACCCACACAATAATCCTGATCCCAGCGGTGCCTCCAATTTATGTAGCGCCTCTCTAGTGCGTACAGCTATAACGAGAGGTGGCTAACCTGAGTTCTTTTAAGTATTCACAGAACCTGGGGTTTCTCTACGAAATTTAAATAAATGTCCCTTTAAACCCTGCATTGACTAATACACTTATAATATCAGAACAGTCAATAAACACACCAATTAATTGAAAAATATATAGAACATTTACTTAGCAAAATAGAAGGAATTATTTACATATTCTGTTCAGTTTCTTTTGAACCAATAAATGCATTCAACATTCAATAAAAACGTCAAACTTAAATATCTCCTATGGGCCCCAATAATTAACCTACAGCCGGCAAGAAAACAAAATAATATGATACTCCAGTCCAATCGTTGCAGGCCTGAACGCTGCTCGGGAACGCTGTAGCCTTAAACAAATGGCCGTTTCACCTCAAGGGCAAAATAAAAAGCGGTACCTTTTGCTGATGGAGTCAACCACTCACACAGTCAAGGACGCAGGAGAAGAAGATGAGAAGAGGTGATTCGCCTGGAAGACGAGGGGAAACACGCAGCAGACGATGCAGGCACAGCCCTCACACACAGCGCTGACCAGCTCCGTCGGCTCTCTGTCCTCGTCGTCCGCTCACAGCTTCACGCAGGCTCTGCTAATTGAGTTCGCGGGTTGCTAGCTTCTTAGCATGGCACAGGCGAAAGCATTAGCCACTGTATTAGCAGCTCCCTCGGCTAACGTCAGTCCTCGGTTGAGTTTTCCACTCAAACTCACCAACTTCACCACCATTCAGGTTTTGGAAAAGAGTCCTTGTCGAGCACTTTCACTGAACGATGATAAAAGCTGGCTTAACAGTCCGCAGTGTACACCTGCATCTCTTTCGCTCGTCTCTCTCTCTCTCTTTTCTCTTGCTCTCTCCACCACGTATCCCTCACGTTTTCCTCTCACCTCATTTCCTGTCCATTCACCGGAGATGTGATCACTTCCCTCACAAAAGGTTACAGAAATAAAATATACAACTTTTGTCTTTTTCTTTCTTAAACAATTTTAAACGTCAAACCTCATTTGCTGTTTAACGAATTTTTAACAAATACCATTTACGAACTATGAACTTATTTATTTCCGCATACATTACATGAACAGATTTTAACAGGGTTACATGCACACCAGTGCTGCTCTCATAGTTAATATATTTGAATAACTTTGAAGAAAGTTACTCTTTAGTTTTTGTTATCCTCATTTTAGACAAAGAACTGCCATCAGCTGCACACACTCCACAGAGGCCCAGAGTTAATTGCAATTGGCTTGAAGTTGGCCTCTAGCATTGCTCTCCACATCCCCAGTGAGTTCCCGATGAAGGCTTTTAGAGTCCTGTTGATTTTGTATAGTTTAAGGCATTCCAGAATCCATGTATGAGGTATTGAGTCATAGGCTTTCTCTTAATCAATTCAGCTGGTGCACAATTTGGTCAGTCTGGTCTCACAGTCTTGAGTGACTGTATCTACCAGTACCTGGTGTTTTGCTCCTCTGGTATTTCCTTTCTGGGCCAGGCTCCTGTATTGAGTCATGTGCCTGTTTTTTCCAGATAATCTGACCGAATCGTCTAGCCATCAGTTTGGCCAATGTCAAGCTCACTCAAATCCTTACACATGTCCATTTTTCCTGCTTCTAACTCATCAACAACACATCTGTTTGAGGACAAAGAAGGTGTCATGATAAGGAGCTAATCAGTGGTCATTATGCCTGTTTTGTGTACATCCTATGCATACTGTAGCTGTAACTTCTGCTGTCCCATATTCGAATCATTACACTTTTTTTATACTGTTTCTAAATATTTCTGAATCTTTTCATCATGTCCTTATTTCCCACTAATCACAAAGCTTTTGTACTGAGAATCTTTTCATCACAGAACATCTGTTACTGTGGCTCAAGCTCTTAATCCCTATTAGACTTAACACCTCTCTCTCACCTCTCTGCAAGGCCAACCTAAATCCATTTAGAAGGAAAACTTTTCATCACTTTCGGTAACACTGTAGACATGAGTGGTAAGCCTTGTTTTTTGTCCGTTTCATCATTTGATGCCTTTCATTAAAGCTCTTAACAACCCCATTTTAATGTATTCACATTGCCTCTTGACTGTGAAGTAGCTCTGACAGTTCAGTGTCTGTATTTCTTTAGCGTTCTCTTTCTCTGTGTACTTGCACGCAGTATTCTGATCAAGGCGTTGTGTCGACTTCATTAACTCCACGTTTTTATCTCTGCCTCTTTCTCCTTTTTACACAAACAGTTGTGTAACCACCCCAATTAGAATTTGTGTTAGGCTTTGACGTCATCCATCACTTTGATGGACAGGGTCATACAATTCTGTAATAGCGTAACTTTACATGTCATTTTAATGTTATTTTGTATTGTTACATCCAAACTGATTTTATTCTGAAGGCAGAATCCTCCTTCTGCTGCGACGCTGGACACCAAAATTTGTATCGCTGATTTTTGCTATCAGGGGAACATTTCTGTCAGGGAAGTGATCAGAACTCACGACAGGTCTCTGAACTTGGTTCTCGTTGATTCTGTAAGCACTCACTTCAATGAGAAATAACGGAGGGTTGTATAATACACGTCTAATATTATGGACGTGAGAACCCACAGATGCCGCTAGCCTGTGTTTGGGTTGTTACTCAAAAAAGTAATCTATTACACATTACAAGTTACTTTTCTTAAAAGTAATGCAGTACATTAATTACTTGCTGGAGAATGCAATTCTTTACGCTGCTCATTACATTACTTTCTCATTACTCTGTAAAATAATCGGAAACGCACTGTACCATAATTACCAGTTTACTATGTAAACATTAGGCTACAGTCCCACACATCCACACAAATTCATATGCTAATGAGGACACACATAGAATTTATTTATTATTTTAGTATTCACCTATGAACAGAAACCCAACAACACAAAGTGGAAAACCAACCCAAAGAGACTTCAAAGTGATCGCCACGGTGATTCTACTTTAGAAACATGAACAGGTAGAAATGGAGGCAGCAATCATTCATATTAATTTTATTTTATCCATCATTCATTTTACTTTATCATATTAATTAATCATTCCAGTGTATAGGAACATTCCACATTAAACCCTGACTGCCTTTAGCTACAGCACAGCTAAGCATGGAGAGTCTGACTGGTTTAAAACACCTAGCATGTGATAACAGTAAGTTGCCAGCTGCAGTGCCCTGTCAAACATACACTGAAAGACGAGCAGTCACAGGATTCACTTTGATTAAATATATATATATATATATATATATATATATATATAGTCTCCCTCCCACCCGCCTCATGCCCTCCAGAGGGATGGCATTGAAAGGCTAGCAGATGAATGGCACTGAGGGACAATGCAACTCCAAACGAATCTTCTACCTCTCCTGGGAATTCTTCCATCCCTATACTTTTCCTTCTCGCTTTCCTGCTCTGTGTTCAGCCATTTTCTTCCCCTGAAATGAGACACACAAGCTGGATATTGTCATATCTGATGTTCTCATCTCACTCTCTGCTGTCAGCCAGCCAGCTGTTTATGCAGAAAATCTGGTTAACACCTATTTATGCATCTTGATCTATTTTGGGACCATTGTAAAGATGATGATGATGTGTCACCATCTCTTACTGTTTGCAAAAGCCAAGCCATGACTTTAAGCGCACAGAGATACGATACATTGTGCCTCCATATTCTGTTCAGCAAAAATGGAGCACAGCTCCTCAACTTGACATCTGCTGTGAGGCGAATGAAACCAGAAGCTTGTATGCCTGAAACCTGTTGGTACTACCTAGCTGACAGCCTTGTTCTTTATTCAGAATTTTATGATTCATAATAGCTTTGGTTAACTTTTCCCAATCTGTGCAAAAATCTAACAAAACAGTAATTTGGCCTTCAAAACATCATATGGCACACAAACTGAAACCTTTTAAATCTTTTTATGCAGCTCATCACAGAAAATATTCTGCATCAGCCACAAACTTTGTTCTGAGGGAATCAAGCATTAAGTGTTTGCATCACTCTTACAGAAATCATCTCAACTGGTTTTAGATATTGCAGAAATGCTGGGGACCATATAACACCATAACACTAAGGTGAGATTGTGTACACTGCAGAAACATGAAATAGCATTTTTTTAAAATATTTTTGCAGATGCCTTATCTTATTAAAAAAAATATAAGGAGGAAAATTAGATGAGCTGATGGCCTCGTGCATCTTGCTGCACTTTGAATTGACATTTTCACCTTTTTGCATCCTAACTAATACTTTATTTCTAAAAAATCCCTTCATCACATTGTCAGCTGATGGTAAGTAGTATATGATCACTATAGAAGTGTTCCTTCAGCAATACCACCTCCTCATTACTATGCATTACTAGCAAGCTTTACTTGAAATACCAAAAATAAAAGTACTTATTCTGCAGAGAAATGCTCCTTTTTAGTGTCATATGGATCAATATTACTGCTGCAGATGTGTCAGGTTGAGCTCAGTTTAAATACTTGTATATTCTATAAAATCATATGTTTGTAGCTGGCTGACCACATATAAATACTGCTTTATAAGCATCAGTATGATATGATTAACTGGACGTTTTAAATTTAACCTGCTGTTTTGCTGAATATACCACCTTGAATGGTTCTGTAGGTATTGACAGTCAACTTGGTGCTTTCTATTTTATACTAATGTGAAAATGCCTGCACCTGTTGTGTGTTAAGCTGATAAATCACAAAGTAATTAGTTTATTTACTTGCTACTACTGCCTCTGCTTTCACAAAAATCTGCATATGCATGTGATGACATATGGACACACCCTTAAAAATGACCGAAATATCTCCACTCTAATAGCTCAGAGCCAAGCTAGTTTCCAGAGACAACAGCCAAGTGCGGCCACACAATGGCAGCGACTTACAGGATGGATGCAGACCGGCAGTGTGAGATCGTTTATGGGACAGGATGCTGTTCGAGCTTTGAGCAGCGAGATCTCTTTCACTTTGCTATGTTCTAATTCATGTCTCTGAACTAAAATGCCACTGAATCACAAACACAGTCCTCAAAAGAGGACAATTATCTTTCAGTGTCTGATATCACATGGCCCGTATATTAAGGGACTGACATTAAAGGACACCTTGTGCATGTATGGCATCTGACTGAATGGCACAATGTGATGCCCTGGGATGAGAAAGCATTGGGACAGCGTGCAGCTCAGTTAATGAACGCTGAACGTGAATCACACATGAAATATAAAATCAAACTGAGCCTTCTTCCCACTTTTAACTCAATTTGACAAAGAGGCAGTCATTTAAACATAAACAGACAAACATATGGAATGTATATAATCATTCTGATAACTACCTTAAAAATTCACTACGACTTCTTTCATTTTAAGTGACATGTTTAGTTTCCACGTGGGGCTGTACCCCATCCCCTGATATTCAGGAGCAGAATTAATGGCTTTGATACAGGCCCTACTTTATAAACTTACCGTGCAAGCTGGAGCAGCTTTGCAGGTACAGGCCATCCAGTGTTTCTCGGGAGAAGCCAAATGAAGCTTATGTGTGAGTTCCATAAGGAAGATCTGTGGTCACTCATCTGCCTGCTTTCCTGGGTGTTCGGCTGCTAGTCTGTTCTTTACATCACCTCCACGTTCCCACGCTGTCAAACTCAATACTCGATACTATTCCAATCATCTTCCTGTCCTGCATCCTATCACCGCTCGGATTTCTTTCTGCCATGACTGGTGTCTAATTGCCAAATAGATTTATTTCTTCCAAATATTCTCTCCTTATTGAAATAGTGTTTAATTACTCACGCTAATCTCAAATACTTCTTAAATGTGCCATTTTGGAAATGTTTGCTTTAACTTTACTTAAATTTATTACAATGTAAATCTCTGATTTCCCTGACATATGCAAGAAAAGCGTTCATTAAAATATGCAAAACTGTCTGCTATATTGCACTAAATTAAAAAAAAATAAATAACATTAAGTTACTTCATAACCTAATTACCCGTGGAGATGTCTCTCCTTTCCTGCTGCACACTGCATATCTCTCCTCTGACTTTTATTTCTTTCCTGTGATGCATAAACAACGAGTCTTAGAGCCTGTTACAGAGTTGCCTTTGGTGGGAAAAATCATCTGATTGCATAAATTTCCTTCTTCTTCTGTCCTTAATTGGATTTCTTCCTCTCTTTTTAGATTGCCATGTCTTTCATCTCGCTCTTCTTCCTCCTCCTCTTCCTCTTTAATTTTTTCCATTCGTCAGTGGATCAGAGGAGCAAAGGAGGATGGAAAGATCGTAGAGGAAGAGAATAGAGTTCAGGCCAGTTGCTGGTCTCTCATGTGCTGTCTCTGGGGTGCATCGCATTTGTAAGTGTGTGCAAAAGAACCAGCTAATTGACTCACCAGTGCATAAAAGCCAGAATAGCAGACCTTGCAAGGTATTTAGAGTATATCAACATAGTATGGTAAAAGCATGCATGATCCCTAGCATGGAATGCAATTTTGATACCTCAAAATGACTCCAATAGCTACAGGCTCGATTTGGGGCTTCTTTTTCTTTAATTCAGTTTAGTCATAGATACACTGTAAAACCTAACAGTGTATCATAAGAAAAGAAGTAAGTTCATTGAACTTAATCAGCTGAAAAAGTTGGAGCCACTTATTCCCCTAAATTAAATGTAATAAAAATGAACTGTTGAAGTTCTAACTCAGTTGTTTTGAGTACACTTCAATTTGTTGAGTATTTTAAGTATTGGTAATATATTTCCACTTTGCTCCACTGACTCATTTTCTTGGAGTTTACCTTATATCATTACAAAAAATGTAAGCACCACTTCATCTTTCAATTGTTGTTTCTATTTCAGTTTTTAAATAATCACATACCAAATATGTATGCATATAATTGTTAATGATCCCCCAAAGTGTAAAGATTTGATGTTGGTCATATCAAAAAGATAGAATAATTAATTAAATCAGTAACTGTTAAATAAGTTGATTCACAGAAAATTTGCTAATGTTTATATAAGTACATTTGTAGATTTAAAAAAAAAGAAGCAGTCATGAGCACCTGCGGGTGGCTCAATGGAAAAACAGGTGACAGCGCATATCACGTTGCAGTGCTGACGGCGCAGGCTCGCATCCCGACCTGGGTGTCTCTCTTCACTGCTGACTGTCAAATAAAGACCCCAATTTAAAAAATGGCAGTCATGTTATGTTTCCTTTTAATCAGAGTATTTCTGGCTTTCTGTTGTAATTATTCACTGAAAATCTTGGTGTTTGAACGGATCTGGACTGTTGGTGAGGGTCACAGCTGGCGTGGCAGAGAGAGAGCTGGACCAGGTCTGTTCAACCGGTCCTCACTACCCTGGACCAGAGCGCCTGACAGCAGCTGCACTGCTGCCTGTTTGCTCCAAGTTGTCTGCAACGTAAGGTAACGTTGTTCTGTTAGTTTATCTCTGCTCTGCAGGCGGCTATTATTTATTTTACACTGAATTATTCTACTGCAGTATTACTAATTTAGAGAGTTAGCATTAGCATTAGCTTGCAAGTGGCCCAATTCTTCAGTGGTGTCGATTATATTCAAACGCAACTCTGCTTCACCGCTCCTCCTGCCCTCTGCCGTTCACTTAAAGAGAGAATGCCCATGCAAATGTTAACCTGTAGACATTAAGTTAATGTTAACTCTGAGGTAGGCTGAGCTGGACTTGGTGCTTTCAGGCACTGAACGTGTCAATCAGACCTCTAAAAAAACAAGTTTACTGCCGGACTTGGACAAACTTGACTGTTTTATCATCATTTGTCAGTAGTTCTGATAGGTACACATGCTATCCTGCATCAGCTCTTGTAAGTTGTGGTTCCTGAATTGGCACATTGAAAAGTCTGATCCTGCATCCATGATATTTAAAAAAAAACTTGTGATTAAACTGTATGGAAAAAGATAGTTTTTGTCGATCACTGTTTATAGTTGATTTCAGTTTGATTGACTTAAATCTGAAACTGATTCTAATGTGAGTCCTCTACGGTGCTTTTTTTGTCTTCTAAAAATAAAAATTACAGAATACTAAGTGGAGATGAGTAAACATTCTCTTGAGAACCACAAAATGTTTGAAAATTGAAATGTCATGTAATGCAGTTAGCATTTAACAAATTAAATGTTTAAGTTGTTGGTTTAAGTTGTGTGTGTCATATTGTGTTGATGCAACTTAAAAGGTTTAAGGCAATCAGTTTCCTCAAATGAACTGAGTAACCTCTACAAAGTTTAAAGTTGCCACAGCTACAATCTAAGAATTTACTTTTGTGGAATAAAACAGTAAATTCAACTTAAGTGGTAATATTTGTACGCAAAGGAGACGTCTAAGTTAGTCTTACTTAGTTTGAATAAATTCTGTTAACACATTCATAAAAGGTTCAGAAAAATGCTGAATATGAGTGTAGAATACTTGATAGTTTGAAGTTAGGTAAACTAAATGGAATTGGAACTATTAGCTTTATTCATCCAAGCTGCTTTAACACGAAATATCTGAGTTACTTTTACTCATAATGAGTAATTTTTTCATGCTTTAAATGTTTGAGTTAATGAACTTAAACGATTCAAAGCAATCGGTTTCCTCAAATAATTTGAGTTGAACTAACTCATTGGGTTTTACAGTGTAAGTTTGCTTACAGTAGAAGTTACAGAATAGAAAATACAGTTGCTACAATGCTCCTCTCTGATGTTTAAAATCATCAAAACTTACAAAAATGGACTCCTTATTTTATTTATAAGATTAGATAATGATTATGAATACTTTATTTATCCTGAAAGGACCCAAAATGATACCAAAAATTAATAAGGAAAGTATTTACAGAATTTAGGGCCAAGGGCCTTTTTCCCTATAGATCTTTAAAGGACAGGAAGTCTTTGCAGCCATAATCATTGTTGCTCTAACTCTCTAACACATTGGCTTCACTTGTCTTTAAGAAGCAGAGTCCACAGACGAGGAGTTAAATCAGGTGGATAAGACGGATGGAGACAGAGGTGGCCGGTTAGTGCTGAAAGACAAGAACCTGTCAGAGAAAACTGCTCAGCCTAAATCCACTATGGTTACTGCATAAAAACCATAGTTAACCATAGTGAATTTTCATAAGGGAAAGTTTTCAAACAACAAAGGTCATGAGTGTGGGGTGGTGTGGATGTGACTGAGTGACACTGTGGTAGTGACTTGTCAGTTGTGAGGTGGGGCTGCCCTAAATCATGCTCTCCTTTCATTATCTTTCTGGATACTAATGTGGACCATAATTTAAAAAAATCAACATCATGCTTTATTAAATAAGACTTGAAACTACCAATGGTGAGTTTTTACTGAGCTCATAGATGAAAGGAGCTCAGGGCCGTTGTTTTATACAACTGGATTTGTTTTTCCCCTTTTTCTTTTCTAATACACCCCCCACCCCTGCTGGAGATGAGAAATAATTTAGATATAAGGCACTTCACAAAGGCTTCACTCTTTAGACTGGGAGGCTGCAAAATCTTTTAGATTTAATATTTACCAGATACATGCTGTTCTTGAAACTTCTTGTTTCCACAAATGTCTAGAAAAGAGAGAGAGTGCACGACCCATACAGCCACAATAGTCAATAATCACATTAATGGGAAATTTACAAGGCTGTATTAAACCAATGATCATGTCATGTTCACGACTGGCAGAATGGCTGGCCCACGTTTGACTCAGTAGCCTTGTGTAGACTGGTCCGAATGTATTAATCAAACTGTTGCTGACAAATATAAACTAGTCTGAACCTCCTCCTCACTCCTCTTACTTGTTAGTAGTTTGAAACTCACAATGAACCACATGTGCTCCTGCTTAGCACAGTCAGTGTTGATGCAGAATTTATAATCGGGGGGGGGGGGGGGGGGGGGGGGGCTGCCAGGGTTAGTGGTTTCATTTGTTCCTCTGTGATGCACTGGGTTTCAAATATTACATCATGTAGATTTTACATCACCTTCCTTTAATCTTACACAGTGGAGGAATGGACTCTTTTATCTTTGTTAAGCAACTGATGAATTCCTATTAGTCCATGAAGAATGCTGATAAATTGGATGCCTGTGGTGCAGTTACGCGCCTCTGTGTAACACGTGAACTCACATGACCGTTGAAGTGTCATTGTTGCAGATTATGCATATAGAAGTAAGTCCTGTGAGCCCGGTACCTAATTAAAAAAAATGAATATAGGTCAGTGTCACCGTCTTGGATTTTGTTTGTCTGTCTTTTGAAAATGATCATTTCCGTGAACCCGGTGCAATCACGCAGCGATTTAAAAGTAAAGAACTCTGCAGGATTTAGTCAAAGCCCTACCTGTGTGCCACTGATATGCATGATTTGAGTTTAAGGTCTACGTGACTGTTGAGCCAATCAATACATACTTCCAGCTGCTCCCTTGTCATAAGAGGTCACCACAGCTGGTAGCGCTGCGTGTTTGATTTGGCAGAGTTTTACACCGGCTGCTCTTCCTGACACAACCCAAAAGGGGATTGGTGTCCCCTGCTGGAACAGAACCAGCGACACTATGGAGCCACTGTGGATTTTGGTAATAAATAATAATAATAATTTAAAAAAAATAATAATAGTAAGACAGTGAATCTCACTGGTGTTGATTTGTGCATTAGCCAGGTGATAAAACAAGAGGAACACGGAGAACTATGTGTGTGTGTGTGTCTGTGTGTGTGTTGCCATAACCCTGTCAGTATAGACTCAAGAGCCTTGACACAATAATAAGCCCATTCTCCTCCCGAAGGCCCCCAGTCATATTATTATTCAGTGGTCCAAATATGGAAATACAGCCGGTACCTCAGAGATAACAGAAGGTACAGTGTGTGTGTGTGTGTGTGTGTGTGTGTGTGTTCATGCTCAGTGATGTTCTGCCAGTCAAACTTTCCAGAGAGGATGGAGAGGCATAAAGCATTAAAAAGACAGCTAATTCGGTCTCACTTTCTTTGTGGGATTTAAAGCCACTTGTGTCAATTGATGACGCGAGCAACTGCTGACACAATGAAGGCAACTCTGTGCTCAGGCAGCCCCATGTGGCAGCCAAAGATAACATTTGAATATTGTATTTGTTGAAGGATTCATTAGAGAGAATCTGTAAATGAGAATTGTGATGCAGGGTACATGCTGTAATATACACTCACCTAACCCGTTAATTCATGCAATTATCAAATCAAGGAGCACTGCTGCATTTGCACACAATCCTCAGCATTTTAGTGTAGAGCAGAATACATGTACAGTCCATGGAGTTTAGACAAATGATGGGCATATCTTTTAGGTCTGAAAAGTCAAGCCAATGTTATACTGTAGTGCCTTAAACCTGCATTATTTTATTGGCCACCAGGGGGTTGTGTCCTCTGCTTGCAAAAAGAAGTCTGGTTGTATAGTTCACTTTTCTAATGAGATTATGGGCACAGTCTCAAGACTTTTTTTTTTGTTTGTTTCATTAGTACTTCATACAACATGATGCTTATTTTGTAAATCATGGTCCCCGATAGTGGATGATAAAAGAGGGTATGCTTTGATATTTGAAAGCTGCTCTGGTATGAGTAGGCAGTGCCCCTCAGTTTTACAGTCAGACCCACTCCACAAGTTAATAATGCAACTCATATCTGGATACTAAAGCTGGGGCCAAGCTGATTTTCAAACTGAAAATCAGCAATGCACTAACATCCTCTATTAAAGCCAGTGGCCTATTGCTTTGCTCATGTCTTACCTCTCCACCAGGTTTAAGGATAAGTGGTAGTTTTGTGTTGTCTTCATTCTCGCTTTGGCAGATCCCATTCGTCAGATGATATTACCCCATGTTACCAGCAGCCTCTGCTTACCTCAGTTCTAAGCTATCGAGTCTAATGGTCTAACAGTTCTGAAACAGAGACCAAATTTGCACTACAAATGTCCACAATCGCAGTTGTGGACATTGTTGCCTCTGAAGTTAATGCCTGATTATAAAGCATGCTAATGGCATCAAAAATGTAATGAGTGAACTGGAAGACAGCAATAAAAAAGACTTATTGATGTGATTATGTCTAGACAGCATGTCCTTTGTTTGGCACTGTGCATGTGCCAAACAAAGGATTTGTTTGGCACATGCACAGGAAGTGTGGATTTGAGCTATCATTGTGAAAAAGAGCTTGACTTGCTAAGAGATATGCAGTGATCTCACTGTTTTCACTTATGAAGCGAGCTCAGACAGTATTTAAATGAGGATGTGTGTGCGTACATAATCCATGTTTTGTGGAGAGCACACTACATATGCATCAGTTCATCTGCATGAGCATGCACCCACTTATTCTTGCATGTCTGTTTGTGTGCGTGTGTACATCTAACTATTTGTCAGCATCGCAAATGACTGGCCTATTAATTAGGAATGATGCCGAAACCACTGGAGACAGCTGGGAGAAAAGTCAGAAGCCAAAAGTTCAAAATGGCAATGCTTCAATTAAAATATTCATTAAGACCACCCCGTTTACTCCGTCATCCGTGACAAATGACTTACTGCTGCTGGTTGGACTTAAATTTCTTCCAACAGACACACACACACACAAACATGTACACACACACACACACACACACACACACACACTGCCTGCATCACCATGACTCAGAACAAAAGAACAGCAATCTGTCAAAAAAGAGGTGCAACAGAAATCACTAGGGCCCAATATAAATCTGAAGTCCATGTGTCAGATTGTAAAGTGTCCTAAAGTGGGTAAATAAATGACTCGATACAGTTGTCACAGCTGCAGACATCCTATGTGCTTTATTAGGTACTTTGTAACTGTCATTTGTTGGTGAAAAATTGGTTTGTCTGCTCTCACACAAACTCTTGCTCTTCTGTCTGTGCACTCACAGCACAAATAGTTCCGTCTGTCTCTCTGGTTGCCTTTCAGAAAGTCGGAGGAAATGAGATGTTAAAGAGTGCAGTGTGATGTGAGTGTTTAGGTTCCAGTAATGTTCTCAAAAGCCACATTTTTAACCATGTAATAGAAAAAAGGTTCATTGCACACATTCACCAAAGGCAGAGATGACAAACAAACTGCAACAAATTAAAAATCAATATAGTGCTATTACAGTGTAGAACCTAGGTCACTGATAGGCACACCGTGGTCTGGATCTGAACCCAAACACCATTCTTAATGGACCCAGAAAATTACTAGATTCATTTTGAAGAAAAGCCCTATTGAAGTTTTTGAGGGACCATTTCTATTTTGCTCTGCACACAAGGTTATGTTAATCTGCACAGCCTGTCTTTGTTATTGGGGTAGTCAGTGTATGTACACAGGAAACACAGACCGGTCTCCTGCACTGTAACTCATGCCAGGTGATACTACTCAGCCAATCAAATCGTTTATACAGAACACATGAAACCAGAAAACGGAGAGGAGCTGATGTTTAGAAGTCTAAGAAGTCAGTCAGAAGACTGTCATGTGTTGGTTGTGTGGCAGGCACAGTGTTTGACCCAGATGCAGAACTCTGGAGACTCATAAAGACTTGAAATTTATTTTATTGGCTTTTAAAAACTATAAAATATGATTTTCAGTTAAAAGAAAAATGAGATTCACATGAGCAGATAATGGCATTTATCGTCTGGATTTTTTTTTCATTTTGTGTGCACTAATAGCATCCTTTAAAGAACTAAATTAAAAAAAAAAACAAAAAAAAAACATTTGCCAAGATACACTATACTGCCACAACAATTCATTCACCCATCCAGATTTTTGAATTCAGGTGTTCCAATCACTTCCATGGCCACAGGTGTATAAACCAAGCACCTGGGCATGCAGACTGCTGCTATACATGTTTGTGAAACAATGGGTCGCTCTCAGGAGCTCAGTGTATTTCAGGATGGTACCGTGAGAGGATACCACCTGTGCAACAAGTCCAGTCATGAAATTTCCTTGACTAAATATTCCACAGTCAACTTTTAGTAAGACAGACCTGGGAGACACACAACCATGAGGAAAGATGCAACAAAGAAGTGAGAAAAGCTGAGGTCTTAAAGACACACATGAGGTCATTAGGGACGGAGGACGCACACGAGACAAGTGGCTAGTAAAATTAACCAGGAAGAGAATAACACGACACACAAATGCAGACTTGACACGGAGAGCACAGGGAATAAACTGTACCCCAAAACATAACTCGGAAAAAACCCAGAGAATGTAAATATAAAAAAAAAAAACAATCTGTAAATATCTCCAAAAGGACACCAAAACTGAAAAAATACAATAAATTAAGAATCAACGAGTGATATCACATGATTGAAACTAGAAGCCGCTGTTTCACAGACTGGAGGGGGGAGGGTGCTGAAGCTGAGATCATTTACATTTGAAACGTAGTTAAGGAAAAGGGAAACTCAAACTGCACCTTTACCAAAAGCTCTGTATTTTTAATGAAAGCAAATCTTATTTTAGTTGAAATGAGAAAACATTTTATTATTATTTTATTATCAGAGCAGCCTCCAGGTCATTGTGAAGATGAATGATAAACAATGTTGAAATACTGTTGAATTTTACTTTGTTTTATTTGACAACCAGTTGCTGATTAAATCCAGACACTGATTAGGCCACTTCAAAATGTACTGAATTATGATGGATGTGGAACTTTATGATATTCTGGACCTCCTTCAATTTTAATTGAGTACCTTTTGGTGTAGAGCCACCATGGGCCACCAGAGCAGCTTCAGTGCACTTGGTATTAATTGTGTTCTTACTTCCAACTTACTGACCCTCGGTCACGAGCCTCTTCTTTTCAGTTATTAATACAAATGGTGTCCCATTATCTTCATTTTCTGGTGCAAATGGAAAAAAAAAACTGCAAAAGTTCACATTAGCAGGCAGGCTGTGTGGAACAACTTTGATTTTACTGTTTTTGGCTTTACCTTTGCTGTCTGTTTACATTTTAAATTATCATCGTTAGGCTGCAGTGTTAATTTTGACAGCAAATTTTGATGTAGTTTTAGTCATAGTCTTTTGACGAAAATGTAATTTAGTTTTAGTCATAATTTAGTCATCTGAATAGTTTTAGTTTTAGTCTAGTTTTAGTCAACAAAATTATCCTAAGAATACAGTCGACTAAGTCTGCAGTGGATTAAATATAAAGGGTGTAAAATGTAAATGCTTTTTCTTCAGTTCCCTTGAATTAGTCATTATACACACTCACACAAAAGTTATGCAATATTATTAATAATATTAACATTAGCATTTCACCTGCTTCCCACACACCTGATCATTAACACCACCTTACTGATGAGCGTTTCACAGCAGGACACACTCTGAAAGGTACAGGGCAGTGTTCAGGACTAAGATTAGGAAAGGCTAATCCACCGCGGTGTGGAGATTTTCTCTAAACACAAATGCTCAACTGGGAAAAACACTTCACCCTGCATGTCACTACAATGCTTACTTTTGCATGGAGATCTGTGTGACTGGTTTGCAGATGTTGTTTAAGATTTGTCGTGTTTTTACCCGAGATAGTCGCTGCACATGGTTTACACATCGTTTTCTTTGTCACAACGTCAAAGGACAAATGTGTCCATACATCGGCTCTTCTCTTTCTCCCTGCTGACATTGTTTACATAACTTAGTTCTAGGGTATAATTTATTGCCCATAAATTTGACCATAATATTTATTTCCATCAATCCATGTATGTATGGGTTTAAATTTTCAGCTGATAAGAATAAAACTTTTTTTTACAAGGAAAATAGTTGGTGACAAAATAAAGCTCAAATTATATGGACGAGAGTTGAAAAAAAAAGTTTAAAAATTGTGTTTTTTGGGTTGTGGTTTGATGAAAGAGTGACACAGCCTGCTGCAGACTCTAACAATAGCAGACAAGTGCAGGAAAGGTGTTTAATTGGAAGTGACAGACAGGAATTCTCTGAAAGCCACATACACTGAGTTAATCAGGTCAGTGTTAAATTACAGGTGTGCATATAATTCAGCAGCAGGCACAAGTCTCCATAGACTAAACAGTATCCAGTATCACGCTTTAAGGCTCTGCAAAGATGCATTTAAAACAGCTCCAACAGCAGCATTACAGGGAGAAATGGGAGAAATGCCACTAGAACTCAGAGGAGAGCAGCTAACACTGAACTACTGGGCAGATCTACAGGGACACAGACAAGATCATCCAACACAAGACGTTCTTAAAGCTTGCTGGGAAAAAGAGAGAAAAGAAATAAAGAGTTTTGAGTGGACGGTGTGTCAGAAAGCACCTGAACTTAATGTGGATCAGGTCAACATCAGTCACACAGTGCCATTATCTGCAATACCACCATGGACACGTCCTTTTATTTTGAGTTCACATGCAGTACAGGCATATGTTGATCGGTATTATAATTATGTTCAAATCTCTACAGGCGCATCATAGGATGCATGTAACAGTTCAGGTGGCTGCTTCCAATAGTGAAGTCCAGGTTCCAAACAGACAGGCAATTTCCACAGTTCCTTTTCCTCACAGACTCTCGCAGCTAAAGACTTCTCTCTGAGCACCAGGGAATCTGTGCAGAAGGAACAACAAGGTAAGTAACTCACGGCAGGTAAGCAGAGCAAAACAACAAGCGATGGAGCCAGCTTCGCTAATGGTAATCGATTCAACGATCCAGCAAAGACTGAATGCATTCCACCACCTTAAATAGTAGCAGGAGAAGACAAAACTGCAAACGGGTGAGCTTGTTACCTCCAGGTGCGTGGAACTGAAGGGTGTGAATCCAGGACAAGTCCCACCCCTGAAACACAAGCTCAAGGTTTTCTTTCATCCATCCACTTTCTTCTGTTTGTCCTTTTCAGGGTCGCAGGAGGCAGACCCGTCGCTATGGGCGGGCCCTGGGGGGCCGTGCCCGCCCACTGATACGCTTGGGCCCGCCCTGGCCCGCCCACCCAAGCCAGATCACTAATCAAGCTAATAATAGTGGTGCCCCCCCTGTTGGATTTCATAAGCCCCCCCTTAAGAGTGAGATCTGGCGACGGGACTGGCAGGAGGGCTGGAGCCGATCCCAGCTGTCACAGGGCGAGAGGCAGGATCCACCCTGAACAGGTCGCCGGCCTGTCGCAGGGCCAACACAGAGAGACAGGCTGGTGACCATTCACACTCACATCTACACCATTGGGCAATTTAGACTCACCAAGTAAACTAACCCCACTAACTGCGTATCTTTGGACTGTGGGAGGAAACCGTAGTACCCACAGAGAACCCACAGAGACACAGGGACAACATGCAAACTACACAAACAAAGACCCCAGCCAGATGGTGGATTTAAGCCCAGGACCTTCTTGCCATCCTTGGTTAAATGTAACTAATTAAATTTCTAATAAATGTAGTCTTCAGTAATCAATGGAGGAAGACAGTCTTGTTTAGTTTGCTTTGAACTCAACAACTACCATTTAAACTTACAGCAGGTGTCATCTTTTTCCAACCCTCCGCTTGACCCTGGATAACAACCACAGTCATGCTTAATGATAAGGACACACAATTTAGGTCTCAATTAACATTCAACCCCTAACCCTAACACAGAAGAAGTAATAAGAACTACTGTATATCATTGCTATTAAAGATTTACCCATTTACAAAAAGAAATAATAACGTCAAAATAATCCTGTGTTTAGTAAGTGTTCCACATTACCCAGAATTATCTGGTTCAGATATAGATTTAACTATTACTTGTTGAATAATTATGAATAACTGTCATCTTTTATTCAGTAAAGCAGTGTCTGTTTGTAGTGCAACAAAACGGCAGAGACAAATTAGAAGGAAATACGGGCAGGACTCAAACATTTATATTCAATTTTCCACCTCCAACTCAGCTCAACTGTAAGACTGCGGCACTCATCCATCTTGCAGGTCAAAGCATACATACACCATAGACAGTACCATTCAAAAAGGTACATTTCCCATTAAAATATTAATTAAAATTAACCCATCTACTCAGTCATCTGTGACAAATTGCTCAGTTAGCATGAGACTTGCTTTAACTTTTTCTATCACAGTTCCCTGAGTCATCATGTGTTGCAGTATGCAAAGCAGACTGAGATGTAGCCCTGCTTCTCCTCATTGGATTATCCATCTGTGTCATGGAGGGAAGTATCTCAGTACATTTTTTTATATTTAAGACTTCACTGCTGTTAGAGTTTTAATTATGCGTGTTTATATAATTAAATGCACATGGAGGAAATGACTTAATCACTTTTGTGAACTGCAGCTTAACACACGGACTTTCATTCTTTTACACTAGAATATTTTCCATCTCCAATTTGTATTTGGCTATTTTGATCATCAACACTGGTTTGAGGAAGAAAAAACATACTTTTTTATATGCCATAGACAGTACCCATCAAGTCTATTTTGGGCATTGTAAAAAAATATAATAATAATAAAGACATTACAGCTATAAAATAAACATATTTGACTGATGCAGTAAACCAAATGTCTTAAACAAGCTACAATATGTTTCCTATTTTCCACTGCTCAAAGTATTCACCATTTGCTCTTCAGGGCTATACAGGGATATTCTGAATTTAATGATTGGGGAGTTGAACTGAGCACTATCAACCCACAATACTACAAATACTTTGTGGCACAGCCACCAGGTCTCATGGCAACAAGAGCGATCCATTTGGTGACATTCTTGGACATTGATGGACCCCTTTTTTTGTTTGATTGTTTTGGTTTTGTGTTTTTGTGACTTTGAAATGAATTTATTCCAATTAGAAGAATATATCACCAAAATCTTTCTGTAAACCTCACAGAGTTGTTTTTATTGAAGATGTTTAGATTTCAGATAACCTGCTGTTGCTGCGTGGAGACAAATGGGGATAAAATTTGAGATAATACACTGCTCAAAAAAATAAAGGGAACACTCAAATAACACATCCTAGATCTGAATGAATGAAATATTCTCTTTAAATACTTTGTTCTGTACAAAGTTGAATGTGCTGACAACAAAATCACACAAAAATCATCAATGGAAAACAAATTTATTAACCAATGGAGGCCTGGATTTGGAGTCACAAGTGGAAAAACACACTACAGGCTGATCCAGCTTTGATGTAATGTCCTTAAAACAAGTCAAAATGAGGCTCAGTATTGTGTGTCGCCTCCACGTGCCTGTATGACCTCCCTACAACGCCTGGGCATGCTCCTGATGAGTTGGCAGATGGTCTCCTGAGGGATCTCCTCCCAGACCTGGACAAAAGCATCCGCCAACTCCTGGACAGTCTGTGGTGCAACGTGACGTTGGTGGATGGAGCGAGACATGATGTCCCAGATGTGCTCAGTCCAGTGACGTGCGGTGAGGGTCGTGACTGGTGAGGCACTGACGTCATCACATCAGATTTACAAACATATAGCTTATTCACCATTTGATTGGCAACAGTTGTTTTGTTTAACATTAACATAGTCTGAAGCAAACCTTTTAGCTCCGGTGTTGGTCTTCCTTTAATTATTATCTTCTGCTTCGATTGAAAGTCCAGTTTAGAAAATTCTTTCAGTTGAGTTATGTAATCTTCCATGTTGAACATAAGGCCAAGCAACAGGAAAAACTAACTGGCCTTGCTAAACTGTTTATGGTAGCTTGCCGCCGAGGAGTCGTAGAGTCCCTGGGATCACCAGCGCCCCCTACCATGAGGCACGAGAACTGCGTGCCTCACCTAGTGTCTCTTCGCAGCAGTTTCATGATCGCTCAACACAAGAATGCATTACACACATACAGTTGTTAATGAAAAAAGCAAAAAAAAAACTGTGCATTATATACACCAGCTAAAATATGGAAATTTAGTTCATATAGTAAAAGTGTTAGAACATTTTAATAGCCACATGCAAAGGGAAAGTAATCCGGTCTCACTGCATAGCATGCCAGCACAGTTAGTAGTCATTGGCAATGACTATACTGAGCCGCATCACGGATTGCGCAATCCGTGGTGCGGCTCGCCGGGCTGGTGCCTCACCGTTCGTCTCTTAGTATTTGACCGGCAAATGCGAAAATTCAGCGATTTTGAAAAAACTAATCTAAAAATGGTGTAGTTAAATCGAAAAGAACTTTAAAATACAAATCACTGAATGAATATAACCATTTAATTTATTTTTTAATTTTATATTTCCACGATGACAGGTGAGGCCGTGCCTCACCTGCCTCCCCTGACTGCACGTCACTGGCTCAGTCGGATTCAGGTCTGGGGAACGGGCGGGCCAGTCCATAGCTTCAATGTCTTCATCTTGCAGGAACTGCTGACACACTCCAGCCACATGAGGTCTAACATTGTCCTGCATTAGGAGGAACCCAGGGCCAAACGCACCAGCATATGGTCTCACAAGGGGTCTGAGGATCTCATCTCGGTACCTAATGGCAGTCATGCTACCTCTGGCGAGCACATAGAGGGCTGTGCGGCCCTCCAAAGAAATGCCACCCCGCACCATTACTGACCCACTGCCAAACCGGACCTGCTGAAGGATGTTGCAGGCAGCACATCGTTCTCCATGGCGTCTCCAGACTCTGTCACATGTGCTCAGTGTGAACCTGCTTTCATCTGTGAAGAGCACAGGGCGCCAGTGGCGAATTTGCCAATCCTGGTGTTCTCTGGCAAATGCCAAGCATCCTGCACGGTGTTGGGCTGTGAGCACAACCCCCATCTGTGGACGTTGGGCCCTCATACACTCCTTATGGAGTCAGTCTCTAACCGTTTGTGCAGACACATGCACATTTGTAGGCTGCTGGAGGTCATTTTGCAGGGCTCTGGCAGTGATCCTCCTGTTCCTCCTTGCACAAAGGTCGAGGTAGTGGTCCTGCTGCTGGGTTGTTGCCCTCCTACGGCCTCCTCCACGTCTCCTGGTGTACTGGCCTGTCTCCTGGTAGCGCCTCCAGCCTCTGGACACTACGCTGACAGACACAGCAAACCGTCTTGCCACAGCTCGCATTGATGTGCCATCCTGGATGAGCTGCACTACCTGAGCCACTTGTGTGGGTTGTAGAGTCCGTCTCATGCTACCACGAGTGTGAAAGCACCACCAACATTCAAAAATGACCAAAACATCAACCAGAAAGCATCGGTACTGAGAAGTGGTCTGTGGTCCCCACCTGCAGAACCACTTTTTTTTGAGTGTGTCTTGCTAATTGCCAATAATTTCCACCTGTTGTCTATTCCATTTGCACAACAGCATGTGAAATTGATTGTCAATCAGTATTGCTAAGTGGACAGTTTGATTTCACAGAAGTTTGATTTACTTGGAGTTATATTGTGTTGTTTAAGTGTTCCCTGTACTTTTTTGAGCAGTGTATGTGTTGTATGCAATATGTGATGTGATGAGATGAGGTGTGAAGCCCTAATATTTGCTTGGTTCTTCTTAAATACCTTCTTTAGTTTTAGTAACTCTTTCAGTCTGTATTTTTTATGTGTAAAAAAAGAAAGAATTCAAACAGTCAAGTCAGGAGCATCAAACAAGGCAACATGGAGACTCACTGGTTAGCAGTGTTGCCTCAGAGCAACAGGATCCTGAGTTTGAACCCATGCATACCTTTTAGGCTTTAAAATCAGAGTTTTGGTGGCATTTTGGTTGTCATATAACCATAAGAAAACTATTGATGCCTGAACATTGTATAAAAGATCGACGTAGCCTCTTTCCTGTTAAAAAAAAGCCAATGGGGCAGTGCTTTAAATCTGCCTTTTTTAAAGACCACCAGGAAGCCATACTTGTGCTTGTAAAATACTTCCCATAAGGCTATGGGAAGACAGCCGTTGGCTCTGACCTCTGTTTAAACTTTCCTGATGAGTTTATGGGTGCAGTCTCTCATTTTGGGTCTGTTTTGTAGCTGTTTTGGTTATTTAAATTTTAGAAAGGAAAGTTACCTCACTGACTAATGATTTTTGATCGCCATCAGTCCATGAGTGTGCGGCTTCATAGATCCATCCCCTGTCGCATTAAGTTTGAAAAGAAAGCCCACCTAACTATCTCGAGTCAGTACGCCCTAGCAAAAGAGATTCACTTCCTGGTTAAATGCAATTTTAAAAATTTTCACTCCTAATGTGTTCTCTTTTTGCATCAGTGTTTTATTTCTGCACGTCGTGCTGTTGTTTGACTTTGACAGGTTATAATTAAACTGCAGCTGCCATGACAAGGAGAAATTTAATTTTAAAAATGTATTACAAACCAAAGCGTCAGGTAAAACAGCATGAGTGCAGGTGATGAAGTGTGGACAGGGATGTTTTTGCTTCTGAAAATGTGTACAGGACTGTGTGTATGCAGGTCTCTGCTTTTGAATGTGCATTTTTTCCCCCATTCATTTCATTCTAAAGGGAAGTTATGACATACTGGGCTTGTTGGATTTTGCTTGCTGAATGCAGAAACTAAATAAGGCATGAGATAAAGAAGCGCTGCTCTGTGCGTGCATGTGTGTATGTGCGAGCGCACACTTGCCTGCTGAGCCTAAATGAGGTATCTTTAATTAGGGACAGGAGGGAGGATTGGTTGAGAAAAAGAGTTTTAGAAAAAGTATTTTAAACCGAATTGAAGGAGGCAGCCAGAGCAGGAGGAAGATGGGCAAATTGTTTGACAGTGGATCAGTTTTTTTGACTCCCTGTAGTAAATTGCTGACTTTAAGATGGTTTTCTGCTTATGAAATATTCATTTTTATTGCAGCCTTTAGTAAAAATGCAAAATGTAAAAAAACAAAAAGTATATATAAGTTTGTGTGTGTGTGTGTGTGTGTGTGTGTGTGTGTGTGTGTGTGTGTGTGTGTGTGTGTGTGTGTGTGTGAAATGAGATGTCTTGACAATTACCAAATGTTTCTGAGAGGAAGGGGGTGAGAGAGTGTGAGCAGTAGCTAAAACAATTAAACTGATTCCTGACAGCGGCTGTCAGAAGCAGGTGTTTTATCACTATTTATACTTTTAGATGTGTAATAGCCATGATGGATACTGGATACTCAGTGTGAGCCATACCTCCTTCAGCTCAACACTAATTAGATTCAGGAATCCAAAGGTAAGAAATAGAATAGGATGCATAAAACTGGGAACGCTCTACTTACCCTTGTTGTGTGGAAACTAAGACGTCTGCCCCACAGTTTCACTTGACAAAAGCTGTTCATGTCCCTCTACTGTGACAGTGTTTTTATGTTCACTAACAGCCCCATTATGATTTGATCTTCTCTTGTTTTGAGAGACATGGATAAGATATACCTTATCCTGTTTCTGACTGTAGTTTGTTGATACATATCATGTAATGGTTTATATGCACTAAGCCTTGGAAACATGAAGTTTGCTCCGATTATATGTGGGAATATAAAAGTATGATAAACAATAAACTGAAAACAGGATAAATAAAAACTATTCAGAATACATGTGTAATGATTTTGCAATGCAAAACTCAAACGAATGGGCACAATGCTGTTGTAAAGTTACCACTGAAGTCCTATTCTCTCACTTTATACTTGTCTTGGATCTCCTCCAGTCTGTTCAAAATTACTTTCATTTTGGAGAAGTGGATGAAGTGACGGGGTGGAAAGTGCAGCAGGTGGTGAGCCAAGATGGTGAGATGTTGGTTTAACCAAAATTTGCACCACAGTTTCAGGTGTTTGCACCATATAGTCTCCATCAGAAAGTTACAGCAGAACTCTGCACTGACAGTGTAAGCTTTGGGAATCAATTAATGATGCACAATACTGTGAATGTGGAAAAAAAAAAACAAAACAATTAGCATTCTCGTGGCGATACTTCTGACCTGATGTACCACTGTCAGGCTCGGAAACTGTGACCTGCAGCTTTCATTAGCCCCAATCATGATCTTTGTAGAATTCAGGTCAGCTTGAAAAATATGTTCTGTTTTGCTCAGGTCCATGGTCAAACTGCTACCTGGAAGTCTCATAATTCCCACTGGCACATTTTAAATCTAAAACTAACAGCCAGGCTGAAAGGTGACAAGAGCTGGACAAGACAAACAACTTGAAAGGAAAATTTAGCAACTTTTTATCATCTTTAATCATCATAGGTGATATCCATCCATCTATCCAACCATCTTCTTCTGCTTATCCGGGGCCAGGTCGTGGGGGAAGCAGTGTAAGTGGAGAAGCCCAGACCTCCCTCTCCCCAGCCAACTCCACCAGCTCATCCGGGGGGACCCCAAGGTGTTCCCAGGCCAGCCGAGAGATATAATCTCTCCAGCGTGTCCTGGGTCAGTCCTGAGGCCTCTTCTCGGTAGGACATGCCCAGAATACCTCACCCAAGAGGCTCCTGGGAGGCATCCTGGTCAGATGCCTGAACCACCTCAACTGGTTCCTTTCAATGTGGAGTGGCTCTACTTTGAGCCCCTCCTGAATGGCTGCACTCTTCACCCTATTTCTAAGGAAAAGGTCAGCCACCCTTCAAAGGAAGATCAATTCTGCCGCTTGTATTTGCAATTTCATTCTTTTGGTCACTACCCAAAGTTCATGACCATAGGTGACGGTGGGGACATAGATCGACCGGCAAATTGACAGCTTTGCTTTCACACTCAGCTCCCTCTTTACCACGACAGACCTTTGCAGCATCTGCATCACTGCAGACGCAGCCCTGATCCATCTGTCAATCTCCCACTGCCTTCACTCGTGACCAAAAGTGATAACTCTAACCCTAATGGTAACCCTACTCTGACGCTATATTTTGGAGAAGGACATATTATTTATTTGTGTGTATTTCTGTGTGTGTGTGTGTGTGTGTGTGTGTGTGTGTATGTATGTATGTTTTGGGGGGGGGGGGGGGGGGGGGGGGGGGGGGTGTTAAATAGTTCTTAATATGTGTCACAATGATTTTTTCCCCTCCTCTTGCCAAGACATGGGAAAAAGATAGATACTTACACCTCAGATACTTAAGGTGTTGCATTGATTGTATTCCTTCTGGAACAGGACTGGTTCAGAGGTTTATCTTTATTTGGCTTTATCAACTTTCAGTTCCCTTGAGTGTCTTCATCCCTTTTGCCGAAAACCTCTCTCACGGCAGAATGCTTCTTACTCTGTAGGGATTATGGTAGCCAGATTAGTAGTGCCTGGTATTCAGACATGAGAAAGAAGGACTTTATTTGTTCCCAGAAGGGTAACTGGTTATTTAGTAGTCAAGACTGGAAACAGATAAGACAATAAAAAAAGATAACCACAGTCTGCATTTGTAATCCACTTTTACTTACCAATACTATACATGTATTAACATTATCATTTTTGTCTTGGAGGTTATCAGGAAAATGATTAAGGATATGAATACTTGTTTGTATCTGTTGGTTCTGGCTAGTGGGTATTTGAAGCAGGAACTCAAAGGCAACATCTAAAACTGTAGGTGCTTGGGATGGCTGCTGTGAAAGAGAATAGCATATTCGGTCCCAGGGCTTGATCACCTTAGAAATATAACCACAGATAAAACTAGACATCAACTTTATAAGAGATCTATAGATTAAACCTGTCCACATCCAACTTAGCCAACTTGTTCAGACAGAAAATAAGCTTCTGGTAGTGATGCAACAATCAAAACTCCATTTGGTGTAAAATGAGTGCTTTTTATAGTGCCTTTCTTGCTAGTTTATGCTAAAGCAGACATCAACTTTCAGCCAGCCATCAGTAAGTGGTTTCAAATGTCTTCCATACTGCAATTACTGAGGAAATTGTGCTCCTGGGAGCACTGAAAGGTTAAGAAATGTAATAAAGTCTTACTCTCATCTATGCTTCTAATCTATAGTGGGGTGTCTCCAGAGTTCCCTGGACTTGTTTTTCCCTTAACATGCAGCATGGGTTACTGGATTCTATTTAGCTTTTTAGCAGTGGCCAGTCATCAGCAACCAAAAGATAAATTTTTCAGAAACTATGTCTCCTACATTTCAACTCTGATGTTTTCCAGTTGGAGTGTTCAAAACAGGCCTGGAAATAAATTAACCAAACCCAAACCTTTCCCCTACAGGGCACCTGGTGATTGTTAAGAGGTTAAATGGGCTGCTGTTCAACGTGAGTAGCACAGGCACACCTTAGCACACATAATCCATTTTATAACAGCCACTTTAGGCTATTTTTGTAGACTACACTACATGTACTGGAAGCCTGAACTTTTATAGACATTGCCCAGCAGAGTTGGGTATTGTATGTAGAAAGTCCCTAGCCATATCAAATATCCTAAGCAAGAAAACATACAAAAAGTACAGAAATCTGAATTTGATAGATCCATTAGCAGAAGTAGATGTGCAGTATTTGTAGTTTTTTCAATAATATCCACCTGGCTTCGATCAATGAATGAGTGTATTTTTGTTACTGTACTGAGCAGAAACACAGTGTGCCCTCAGCAAGTAGTCTAACTACTGCATGGCTGTGTTTATATTGTTTTAAATTCTCTTTTCTGTACCTAAGTGCTACCTTTAAATGGCGCTGATTGATGAGACCGAGTTAAGTCAAGACAGGAATGTAAAACACAGCACTATAATATAAAATAAAAACTGCAAATTCCCAAGCTTCGTATATTCACAAATGCTGAGGGTTTCAGATTTAAGACTGCTTGAGCATTACTTTTGCAGTGTTGTAGTGTCTATGCACTGTCTGATGCAGGATGCAGTGCTAGTGGTGCTTTTAATTTCCTTATTAGAGATTAATGGTCTCTATCATTCAAGTAATTAATCGTGATAACACACAGTAAACAACACAACACTGAAAAATGGGAAAGTCTTGATAACTAGCAATTAATTTAAGCTCTTTAAAGTCAGACGATGAATCTCTTTTTTTCCCCTCAATATTTGGATTTGTCTGTATTTTTTTTAAATGGAAGTTGGATCTACAGTTATTTTGGCCATTTATTATAACAAGTTAAGTAAACATTTAACAGAAAATCCTTAAAACTAACTGTATTAAATAATATTTTTTCATGTGTAGGAAATTACACAGGAGTGCAGGAGTGTCATGCATAAAAAGACTTATTCCAAGATGTAAGCCACTGCATGTGTGCCTCTCACGCTGTAATAACACTTCCCTTGTGCACCCAAGTGTAAAACCTATAAGCTACAAGATTTCCATATGTTATCTCCTTCCCTCTGGCCCACTAGGTACTAGCACTCACATCTCTCAATGGCCATGAAGCCACATGGCACACATGAGGATTTTAATGCATGCAGAAATACAGATTGGAGTAGAAGCATCATGTATTCTAGGTAGAACCATAATTAAAAGTAGTTATATTGGCACTGTGTATGTAAATTTACATTCTAACTCAAAGTACTGAGTTTGGGACAAGTGGTTTGTTGTACATGTCAAACTCAAGGCTCACAGGTCAAATCTGGTTCACCTAAGAAATTAAATTGTCACTGAGTTTTAGGTGATATACTAACTAAACTAAACATACAGGTGTATCTCAGCTGTAACTGCAAGATAGCAAGCAAGCTAACACAGAATGGCACCAAAAGGGAAAGTTAATGCTGAAGCCAGAAAATATATACACAGAGATGTTAGACTCAAAGATTCATCACTGAGTGTAAGAGAAACACCTTTTATTCATTTACCTGGATCCTTTACGTTACCAGTTTGAATCCAGACATCAGCAGAAATATATATGCAAGGGACAGGAAAACCTCTTCAGACATTCACTGACTATATGATCAAGAAACTTTACATACGGCATATAGCTCATGCAAAGCTACAAAAGTCAAAACTTCTGCAATGCAGTTAACAGAGTGTGCAGGGACTTTCACAGGAGTGAGGTTGTCCTATTTACACTAAGACAAATATGTTAGATGTTATGGTTTCCATAACAGAAAGAAAAGTGACAGGCTGCCTTGTTTTTATATTCTTCCACAGCCACAGGTTGAAGCAGAACAACAAAAGCAGAAACAACCGGCACAAAAAGAGAAAATCTGCCATGTACTCAGATATCGTGTACTCAGTCAAAATGGATTTGATAGTTAAATACAAAGATTCAACAATTCATTCTTTTAATTTTATATTGAGGAATCAAATTTCTCAGTTATTAGGCTGCAGTTCATGTCCCCTTTGGGAGCTTTAAATATGTCACTTTACAAACGCAATTCTGAATATTGAAAAACTGCATTTTAGGATGTTTAAATGAGAACCCAACGAGTCCCAACAAGCATCTGTATATGATGAGTGATGGGTACTGTGAGACTGATCCCATGTCAGGTGTAATGTGTTTCAAGTTAACATGTTACCATAATCAAAATACCATTGTAAATGTATTACTGAATTATCAGCATGATGCTTGAAGAGAAAAAACATTACCCAGCCTGCCTTTCTGTGCACTCTTATGCAACCATTACTTGACCTCATTTGATGTGAGAGACAAAAATGGCAGAGCAATCAGCAACTTTTGAGGAGTGACATTTACTTCTAATTCATTGCACAGGGGGATAAAAATGTCACAGTAAAGTGTGAACTCAGTTCAGAAACAGCAATTCACCAATGCAAACACAACATAAAATCCCTACAGACACTGACAAAAGCCACATGCTAATCTCTTTTATACACAATCTATGACGCTAACACAAAGCTAGCAGCGAGAGACGCCCCCAGAGTGATGTTGAAGCTGAGATTATGCAGACTCCAACCAAGCAGTCAAAGACTGATTTCCAGTAGCTAACAAAAACAGACACAAACAGGCTTGTGGAATTGAACATTTGTACCTGTACTCATTTCTACAGTAGCATCACTTTTCTTTGAAGTGTTCTAGGAGCCTATTTTTACAAGCTTTGCTATCAGCTTTGTGGTAATACTAAAATACTAAGGCTACTAAAAGAGCTCTTGTGCATATTTTCCTTTTTAGGATGCATAAACTGCACAAAAAGTAAGGAAATTTGTGTTTGGCTGATTATTTATTTGTTGTAACAATGCTTTGTGTCAATAAATATCATACCATTGGAAAGCCTTAAATGGAGCCACATCTGTAAGGAAAATGCATTTGTGGGTTGAGCCCATGAAAAACTTGCCAAATCTTCTCTGCCAGTGCCAAACTGCTTATTCTGTTAATTATTATTCTGCAAATATTTTCATCATTTAAGTGAAATTAAATTAAACAGGTTTAATTTCAGATTTATTCCCAAGAAACATTGTTACAACAAGAAGAAGAAAGAGCTTTATTTGTCACATACATATACATGCAGTGAGATTCATTCTCTGCATTTAACCCATCACATACATGGAGTATGTAGTACACACAGCACAGCATGGAGCAGGGGGCAGCCAAAGGGCGCCCGGGGAGCAACCTGGGGGGGTGGACTTGCTCAGGGACCCACAGTGATGCCAGCCCGAGGATTTGAACCAGGGTCCTCTCAGTGATGAACCCTCTTCTTGGGGTGCTTGTGTTTTGCTGTTAATTAGCAATTACCCAGGTGATGTTGTAAAGCATCAGTAATGTAATAAAGTGTGTAACTAACTGCTTTTGACAAAGAGTAAACAAGTAAAATAATACAAAATTAAAGAATAGATGATTTTTTGAGTAACCACTCCAACAATGGCTTTGTCTCAGTACTGCCATAACTCGGTACATGACACTATACACCTGAAGAATTTGTGGCTATATGTGCATATATACACCTGCAGCTTTGACAGGCAGTAACATACAGTGGCTTGCAAAAGTATTCATGCCCCTTGAACTTTTTAACATTTTGTCACCTTGCAACCATAAACTTAAATGTATTTTACTGAGAATTTAAGTGATAGACCAACACAAAGTAGCGCATAATTGTAAAGTGGAACAAAAATGACATGGTTGACATGGTTTTCAAAATTTTAATCAAACAAAAATCTGAAAAGAATAGGATATAATGCCTTCATTGTCATTATACGGAATGTACAATGAGATTAGAAAAGCATGACGTGCAAACATATCCAGCCCCCTTATATCAATACGTTGCAGAGCTACGTTTCGCTGCAATAACAGCTGCAAGTCTTTTGGGGTATGTCTCTACCATCTTTGCACAGCTAGAGACTGAGATTTTTACCCATTGTTTTTTGCAAAATAGCTCAAGCTCAGTAAGATTAGATGGAGAGGGTTTGTGAACAGCAGTTTTCCGATCTTGCCACAAATTCTCAATTGGGTGTAGGTCTGGCCTTTGACTGGGCCATTCTAATACAAGAATATTCTTTGATCTAAACCATTCCACTGTAGAGCTGGCTGTATGTTTAGGGTCACTGTCCTGCTTGAAGGTGAATCGCCTTCCCAGTCTCAAGGCTCTTGCAGCCTCCAACAGGATTTCTTCCAGGATTGTTCTGTATTTAGCTCCATCCATCTTCCCATCAACTCTGACCAACTTCCCTGTTCCTGCTGAAGAAAAGCATCCCCAACACCTGCCATCCCCCACTGCTGCCACCACCATGTTTCACAGTGGGGATGGTGTGTTCAGGGTGATGAGCAGTGTTACTTTCCCACCACACATACTGCTTTGCATTTAGGCCAAAAAGTTCAGCTTTGGTCTCATCTGACCAAAGCACCTTCTTCCACATGTTTGCGGTGTCCCTTACATGGCTTCTGGCAAATTGCAGACAGCACTTCTTATGTCTTTCTTTCACTAGTGGTTTTCTTCCTGCCATTCTTCCGCAAATGCCAGATTTGTGGAGTGCACAATTTATAGTTGTCCAGTGGACAGAGTCTCCCACCTTAGCTGTGGATTTCTGCAGCTCCTCCAGAGTGACCGTGGGCCTTTTGGCTGCTCTCCTTGCTCGATCTTGCTGGACGGCCTTGCTGGACGGCCACGTCTTGGTAGGTTTGCAGTTGTAGAATACTTTTTTCATTTTTGGATGATGGATTCAATGATGCTCCTTGGGATGCTCAAAACTTGGGATATGTTTTTATAACCTAACCCCGCCTTACACTTTTCCACAACTTTATCTCTGACCTGTCTGGTGAGTTCCTTGGTCTTCATGATGCTGTTTGTTCACTAACAAACCACTGAGGCCTTCACAGAACATAGTGAGACTAAATTACACACAGTCCAAAGACATGCAGTTACTAAGGTTAAGTTAACTGGTCATTCTAAATTGGCCATAGGTGTGAATGTGAGTGTGAATGGTTGTCTGTCTGTCTGTGTTAGCCCTGTGACAGGTTGATGGCCTGTACAGGGTGTACCCTGCCTCTCGCCTGATATCCTTTTTTCCTTTTAATTCCATATTAAAATGTCCCCACAATGTAAGCTTTTCAAATTTTTGAATCATGTGTTTTATCCTGTTATCAAGATACACATTTAAAAAAGAAAAAAAAAATGCTTAAATGATGTATCTGTTTTTGTGTGTGTATTGTTTTTGTTTTTTATGTTGTTTGTTTGTTTTGTTTTGTTTTTTTGTCATTTAATAGTAAAATTCTGTTGAAACTGATTTGGAATCAATCCGACTATTCATCTTTAATACTATGGTACTGAGAGCTGACTGAGTGTGGGGGGGTTCACAAAGAGCATGAGGTAAAAGTCCCAAACACAAAGCAGAGATCAAATGCAAAAATCAGTCAGTGTGGCAACTGAAGCAAAGGGAGCAGGAAAAAAGGTAAAGTCCAAAAAGAATTCAAATTTCCAAAAACAACCTCTATATACACTCCTCAAAACATTAATGGAACACTTTATAATCAGAGTATAGCATCAAGTGAATTAAAGTTCTAGGATATTGATCTGGTCACTTCAGTAGCAGTGGGGGTTGTTAATCAGTTTCAGCTGATTTGGTGTTCATGAAATGAACAACAGGTGAACTAGAGGGGCAATAATGAAATAACTCCCAAAAAACAAATTGTTTCACAGGTAGAGGCCACTGACATTTTTTCTCTCCTCATCTTATCTGTTTTTTTTTGTTGTTGTTTTATTTGTGGGGCGGGGTGTCACTGCATTTACATTTGGCTAGGGTCAGTGTCACTACTGGTAGCATGATGCGATGCATGGCCCCTACGGAGGTTGCACAGGTAGACCAATTCCAGCAGGATGGCACGTCCGTTGCCAGAAGGTTGGATGTGTCTCGCAGCACAGTCTCAAGTGCATGAAGGAGATTCCAGGAGACAGACAGTTACTCTAAGAGAGGTGGACAGGACCAGAGAAAGTCCTTAACCAATCAGCAGGACCACTTTCTGCTCCTTTGTGCAAAGAGGAACAGGATGAGCACTGCCAGAGCTACAAAATGACCTCCAACAGGCCACTGGAGGGTGAAGGAATTGATACCATTGACACTCACCTGACCAAAATCCAATAGAACATCTCTGGGACATTATGTTCCAGTCCATCAGTCCAAGTTGCACCTCAGACTGTCCTGGAGCTCAGTGACAGCCTGGTCCAACTCTAGGATGAGATGCCCCAGGAAATCATCCATCCTCTCATTAGGGGCATGCCATGTTGTCAGGCATAGAAAGACGTGGGGGTCATACAACCTACTGAGTACCATTTTAAGTTGTTGCAATTAAATTTTGCCAAAACGGACTAGCCTGCTGCATCATTTTTTCACTATGATTTTTGGGGTGTCTTTGAGTTCTGATATTGATAATTCTCATTTCTGTCATACGATGTGACTTTTTTTCATTCTTAGCACCATGTTAATAATAAATCCGAGTTGCTATTTTGACGTACAGTATTATAAAACAGTGCATCTATGATAGATGCGATATTAATGGGACTATAGGATTATTAAACATTTTGAGTTGCATAATATTAGCTTCAATCAAATCTGGATTTTGCAGTCATCGTGTTAACAAGTGTTAGCAATCATGGAATTGGAAGGAATTTACAATAAATGTTAGTTCTTACATTTATCAATTATGACTGAATATCGACTCCAGTTTTCAAGCCAAAATGCATGGGAATACTTTACAGTGATAGTAGTATGAAAAAAGAGAAAAACTCACAATGCTTTCCCAAACAAAGAGATTAATGTACTCTTCTGACAGCCAGTGCAGATACTTGTTAAACTGATGATGCAATAAAACACATTTCCATTCATTATTTACATATCTATAGCTAACAGCAGACAGAGCAGAATGAGGACATTCCATTTACAATAAAAAAATAAAACCCTTCATGGTTTTGTCTGACAACTGTGAAACTGTACTAGATACTTCAAGATGCAAAAAAGAACACAATGTGAGTTTAACAACTCTTGATTTGGGTGGAGCCAGAAATGCTATAGTTGTACTCTGTTATGTCATATCATGTTTCTCAGTTGCGACATTCACATATACACTTAAGCATCAACTGACTTCTGAAACACTGATGCTTCTTCTGCTTCTATATATAAAGTATTTACTCAGTTTCCAGGTGCCATAGTTAAACTTTCTAAGGCATTCCATGGGCTTGAATCTCTTTGTTCTTCTAGAAATTGCACAGCAACCTGAGTAGACACCATATGGCTGCCAATATGTTACAGCTTAACACGGTTGTTTCCTCCCCCTTTACAAATTTGAACAAAACGAACCTGTTTGTCTTGACAAAGGTGCCTCCTCAGCCAAGATGCTTTCCGTGATGAATCTAGCTAATTTGTTAACAGATGACTGTTCTAATTTGTTTCATTTGCTCTTCCTCAGTCACAAATTAGATTGTATTTTGCTCTTCAGTCTGTGGTTGCTGCAGCCTTAGATGAAGAGCTACCCTGATGTCCTTTACAGGGGTCATACAGCACACTCAACGGAAGCCCCAAATGTCTTGCCAGCTGGAATTAATCCACACATACTTTATATATCTGTGCATGTGTATAATAGCACACAGCTTGGAACTGATCTAAGAGCAGTGAAAACTGAGCCAGAGGCAGCTTGTCCAACACACTGCCAGTCTCCTGTCAAAGACCTCAGGTTTATCCATAATGCATATGTGCAAAAAACCCCAAAGAAAACTGCTGGCCTCGCAGCTTGCCCACCTCAAGCCATTGTTAATGGAATACAGACACGCCCATGAAAATGGAAAAAACTGCAGAATCCAATGAGTACAGAAACAAGATGGATCGCTTTCACATTCGTATATCCATCCATCCATTTTCTTCCGCTTATCCTTTTCAGGGTTGCGGGGAGGGCTGGAGCCTATCCCAGCTGTCATAGGGCGAGAGGCAGGGAACACTCTGGACAGGTCACCAGCCTGTCACAGGGCTAACACGGAGGGACAGGCACTTCACATTGGTATATTTTATGTCTAATTTTAGATGGGGTAAGCACTGTTGGCTTGCTTGACCTGACGGAATGCCATTGCTTAGACCTCAGGGGCTTGGAGAAGATTCACAGAAAGCATCTGGCTTGAGTGACCACAGTCATGCCTTCTCTGTGTTCGCTGAAGCCTGCAGGAGCTAGCCATGCTGCTACCATTAGCTACTGACATCCATTCTGAGTCATAAGTCGAGCTTACAAAATGCATTTAGTTAGGTATGAGTCTAGACAGCTTCTATGTGGAGCATGGTTGTGTAACATTTAAAAGCCAAGTTAATTTACTTACTGTTTGTTTCAACCAGCTCCTATCCTAACACAAGCTAAATGACTAACAGTTAGTAAATATAGTCTATCATTTTTATGGCTTTCTAATGACTTATTATTGAACACAGCAGACCTGACTGTGACAAACTCATTTTTGAAACAATACCTCATTAGACTTTGACTGCTTCACATCTCTCTTGGGCCGTCTCATTTTCAGGCTTTATTTAAGCACAAACATGTCTTGTATCAGCCTGATGGTGCTTTGTTCTTTCCCCATTCTACTTACCAGTTTGTCAGCTTTTTTTTTTTTTTTCCTGTAGTCTCACTTTTTCTATTTCCACCTTCCTACTTCTGTCTGTATTTTCATTATTTCCCTGTCTCTGTCTGCTCCGTTGCCTGCAGCAGTACAGAGAATAGCAGCAGTGGTAGAAAAGGTGAATGATAAAAAGAGAGTTGCACAGATTACACGCCTTTATATTTTCTCCAGATATTTTTCCATATGTGACAGTTATGTGGAAGGTTTATATATAAATTGATAGACCTACTCCTTCCCTTTCTCTCAAACACAATTCCAATTGCTATTTATCTAAAATGAAACAAGGAAGCATATGAGAGGAAAGCTAAAGGAGGGTTCCTGGAGGATTTCAGTTTAGAGTTCTAAATCTGTATATGCATACACATAACTTTATATAACCTTTGTATTTCTGTTCTTCTTCCTATATCTAGCTGCGACCTCTTTAAAATTTTACATGGAAGAAATACTGACAAAAGAAAATATGAAAGATGTATTTCTGTACTTGTGTGTGCACGTGTCTGTCACTGAAATGTGCAAAAACATAACCTATACCTCAGGAAGATGACATAAAAGTGCAGTGATAAAATCTTAGATCCACCAGATAAATACAGAGATTTTCAGCACAACTAGAGCACTTTCTATAAATTGGCACCTGTCAGTTTTTGTACACCTCACTGAACTGCAAAATCTTCATAAAATTAAATGTGACGTGGCTTTTCTGAAGCGCTTCACAAAATCAATGAGGTGTCAGTTGGCCCTTGCCTTACTGTTTATCTGTTTTCCCTCAGTATTGTCATTGTCCCCATTGACTCCCATGTTAAAATGCTATGTTAAACCATGTTTACAGCCTAGAAAAAAGGGAGTTTTTGCCTCAATGGATTACACACCCCCCCCCCCCCCCCCCCCCCCCCCCCCACAGCTTGTAATAGCCACCCTGATAAAGAAAGAGTTGCAAAAATTATTGTGGAAACAATGATTCCCAACATTTTTACAATGGAGGTGCAGAGAACTAGGATAGCCTGACCCATAGAACTACACTGGACACTTTATTGGAATACACCTGATACTGAAATAAATTGTCCTAATACTTTGGGTAAATAAAAAGCTGACATTTACAAGGTCATGGTGTAGCAATGGTGCCTTTTAATACAGTAAGCCAGTAGGTGAACTGTGTAGAGTGGTACTGAGATCTAAGGTAACCTTGAACTTTACTTTCTAATACTTGCAGCACTGAGACAGACTTCCAGGTTTCCTTGGGAACATTTAAAAATGATAAAATGTTTGTTTACTAACACTGAACCAAAAAACAGATCTTCCTGATTATGTGACAAACTACACACACAAAAACCCTCAATTTTACCATAAGTGTAACACCTGTTCTCTATTATTGTTGAGTAGATTGGACCATTATTCTGCAAACTAGATAGTCAAGGAGACATACAGCCATAGATAAAACATTATCCCACTTGTGTTATGGTTCCCCTGGTACTCCAGTAGCAGGTCTGCTATCTCTCCCTCTCCCTCCCTTTCTTTCCCTCCCTCTCCCTCTTTTTCTCTCTCCTCTGCAGTCTCTCTCTCTCTGTGAAATGAGTCTGTGTGTGATTAACTCTGCTTGCATCCTCCAAAGTAGGCGTGGTCATCCAAATTCCAGCCAGTACACCTGTTCCTCATCATACTCACCTGCAGCATTTAAGTGCAGCTCTCCATTTGATTCTCTGCTGGATTGTTGTAGTATATTGTAATAGTATTGTTCTAGTTGTTCAACTTGTGTTTCCTGTGTTTACCTATAGCTCTCCCTGCCAACTCATCTTGCCTGTGTTTCCTCAGCCTAGATCTGCTCCCTGAACCAGATGGGTTTGCTTCAGGTGTTAGCCTGCCTCACATCCATCTGCACTTCCCCTGGAGAGCTGAATGAGTTTTCGGGAATCGGAGCCAGCTGTGAGACTGGGAGTTTCACCTGTGAAATGGATTTGATGGAGATATGGATTTGGATGTGATGAAGAAGCGCTGGATGAACTGACCTGGGAGTTGAACTGAGGGAATCTAGAAAGTCTTGCCACCTTCCTCGAAAAACACTTTGACCTGGTTAGATATCCAGGTGCATAAATTAACCATCTGTCTGTGAATCCTTGCAGCTTTATCAGGAGGAAGAAATCGACCCTGTCTTCTGAGAGAGGCCCCTTTAAGTGCACTTTGCAATGCCTCTGTTTCATTAGTAACAATAAAACTCACTGTCATTTAACTATCTCAGTGTGTAAGCTCTGAGCCTCTTGAAAAAAAAAAAAACCTCATAACACTGTGTGGTTTTTCAAAGTTAAAACACAAAGTGTAATGCAAGACTGTAACTTAATAGTTTGTAATTAGGTTGGGGTGTATTAACTTTGAGATATTAGCAGTAATTGTAACCATACTGGCAAATTAGGCATACATTTTGATGAATGTTTAATATTTAAAGTGATCTGTATTCATTTAGTGGCCTGGATGGAAACCATTCATTTTCTTTTCAATAATGTGCATTTTAAGTTTGAATGAGATACTACAGAAATGCGTGCACGATGTCTTTTCTTTTATTAAACATTACAATATTAAAGTGCAATTAGATTTTTATGTAGTAAACTGTAACTACTGGAGCATGGTGATGGGTATTACGTGAGTTGCAAGCATAATTAATTAGAGTAGCTAATTAGAATAAAATGAAGCACTCTCTTGAACAAAGGGTGGTATCATTTTGAAACACAAGCCATTATCAGCCTCCTGCATGCCTCCAAGACATGCAAACTATTGAGTTTGATAATACAGATTTGTAACATGTTACGTTTAGCAGTAATCATCTGAGTTAGCCAAGCTCTTTTACTTACACTGTAGTGTTTTTGAGATTTAGGGTCAGATTTACTCATGGCTTGCACAACCATGGGTTTGTAACCCTTTATTAACTTTTTAAAAATCCAGTTTGGATTCAAAGAGACAGTAAAAACTTTGTTATTAATGAATTTTAGGAATTTTTGAAATGTTATCCTACCCAATTTTTGCACTCTAAAAGTACAAACACATGTAGTAAGGCCAGCTTAAAAATGACTGTTTTTTTTGTTTTTTTTTAACTAAGGTTTGTGGAAGGGAATTGGTTGTAAATGGTGCCATTATTTAACACAAACAAAACTGTACCTTAACTTACAGTATATGCACTTAACATAATCATAACAGTTGCCAGCTGTAACTAGCTGGTCATTTGTAGTTTTGTATCTTTTCCTTTCCAGTCATATGTGGCCAGAAATGTTTTCACAGAAGTAATGGATAAGGCCTTGAAGACAACCATCTCCAGTTACCTCACTGGACAGGTAACTGAAGATGGGCAGCTCGGCTGGCTCGAGTAACCAGACACCAATCAACTCACTTAATTATCCAGGTGGGTGAGTTATAAAAAAAATTCACTGCACTCAGAGTTTTAACAAAAGGGGAAACTACCACAGATGCCAAAACTGTATTTTGCAACAGCGTTTTCAGTGCTGTAAAACTGGAAATTGTAACAAGGTAGTCTGTAGTCTGTAGTCTGAGCTGACTCCCTTTGGAGGCAGTCTCAAGTAGCACTGAAAAGAACTGCATGTGCTTCAGTTTTCAGCTGTGAAGGTTGCCCCTTGAAAAATTACCTTTCTTCTGCTTGCTGTTAGTTAATGTCAGTTTATCTTCTAATGCAAGCAATTTGCTAGCTGCCTAATGTAGCAGCTTGCTAAGTTAGCTTGCTTTTGTGCTAATGTTGCTAGCAAAATTTTTAAAGCCAGATAAGATGTTGTCATTTTTCATTCTGTAGAGCTTGTGCTTGTTTAGTGTGTGTTCTGCTGGGTTAGTTATTTTTTGATATTAGGGAGTAGTGAACTCCTGTGTGTAAAGTTAACTAGTTAGTATTTTTGATACTGTGTTGAACTCGATGAGGGGCATTTAGCCAAAGCAATCATCAAGCATAAACATTATATTCTTTACTGTCCCCAAAAATCTCTCCTGGCTTCTTAACAGAGATTCTGTGACCTCAGTTGCTGTTAAAGGCAACCAGGATAGTTTGATTATAGCATTTAATACATAAAAACTGCTACACAGCACATTGTTCATCTGCATTCAAACTGATAGTGCGTTTAAATACAGAGTTTATAAGAAGCTGTGAACTGCACAATCGGCTGTCTTACTAGAATTAAGATCATGACTGGATCATTGATGACACATCCAAAGTCAATTTTCTCTATGACCCACATGGACTCGGCGTAATTATATTTTGTTATATTCTGTAATCCTTTTTTTCTCATGTACTTTAGTGCTATCCCTGCCCTTTGTTATTTCTCCCACCAGAGACCACCTGTGCCTTATCAGCTAAGTACCTCACTATCTTTACCTCAGCAATTTCATCCAGTTGCAAGATTGTCTTTGCATTTTTAAGCCTCCACTGTGGACATGGACACAGACACGAGCAGTCATTCCTTTGTACTCTTTTAAAATCCGCTTGAAGTCTGTTACCTAGAACATAAACATAGTTGGTGTATTGTAACATAAACTCTCCAAGGAGAAGTCCACACAATCAAAAAAACAGGAAGGCACATGGACACCCACACAGATCCTCAGGCTCACCGTCTAATGTCACTCGAACCCAAGCATACAGTATAGTCAAGGCTTTAGGAGTTGATCATCTTTCCAGCCTAGTGAATGATCTCTGCTTCAATTTTGACCTCTATTTTAGATGGACTGCTTGTAAGTATACTGCTTAAAAAATTAAAGGAACACTTTGTAAACACATCAGATCTCAATGGGAAAAAAAAAAAAAAAACATGCTGAACATCTGCATATTATTTTTCCAATTGGGTCATTTAAATCAAGTTTATTTTCAGATTGGAAAAGTCAGTTTGTTTAGAAATGAGTTACCCAGAGCAAATCATAAAAACACAGTGAAACACTAAATTAATATGAACATTAAAATCATATAATCAAAGATGGTGCTAGTGAGGTCAGCAGCCATCTTACCTTTTCCAACACTTTGTCTGTATGTATTAGTTTTTGCCTTAATTTCTGACTTTCTAATGCCTCCTACTCTGTGTCATATCACGTATGTCAGGCTCATTTGAACATCAGAACACAGCACTCTGTCTGTATTGTGAGACCTTTTTCTCCCAACCCAGCCTGGCCCCGGGACATCCTGTGCCAGTGGGCCAGCACAAGGCCCCGTGGGAAAGGAGCAGGTGTAAGAGAGAGGCTGAGGTGTAAAGCACACCAAACGCCACTGCCGAGCATCCTGCTGGCTAACGTCCAGTCAGTGTATAAAAGTGGGAGCATCACCATCTGGATGGGAAACTGCACTGAAGAGGACTTCATGGACCTTAAAAAGGTGGTTTGTTCAGCTGAATGGACCTTCAGAACCACCCTCCTCATCCTGCAGGACATTTACACCAAGCAGTGCAGGTTAAGGGCTATGAAGATCCTTTGCCCAACCACCCCGGACACTCTAGCTTCTCTGTACTCCCATCAGGCCGGTGTTACCGCTGCCTGAGGACTCAGACAAAGGTTGAAGAAGAGTTTTTATCCACAGCCCATCTGTCTGCTCAACTCTAAACCCTTAACTGGACTGTTACGCACTATGTCAATTATTCTATTCTGCTTGACTTGCACTACACCATACTACACACTTACACACAGCTGCAATAACATGCCCTTGTGCCCAACAACTAGAATCATATAATTTTACCCTAGATATTTATATATTTTTATCTTTTGTGCCATGATGTGTAAATCACATATTTTTATCTCATTTATATATTTTTACTACTTACTATTGGGTGCAGGTACAAAATACATTTTACTGTGCATTGCATTGCGTATAACTGTGCATGTGACAAATAAACCTTATCTTAACTGTGTCTGCATTGCTTTCAGTTTATTAAATGTATCTTATTCATCTTTTCAAGATTCATTTGAAGTCAAGTTGCTTTCTCCCGATTAGGTCCTGTATGAATGAGTAGGTTTTTATCAACAACAGATTAAAGAAAAAATTACAAGTTACAGATGTTGGTTGATTTTTTTTTATTTCTGTGGTCCTGTTAATCTTATTCTGGTGCCTGAAATACAGAAAAAGAGGACAGAAAAAGTAATGCTAGCCAGAGCAAGATGTTAGCAGAGCAGCACCGAACTCTGTCAACATTGCCCCTATTCATCTCTTCAAGGTTCATTTTACCATGAGGATGAGTCATTTGCTGCTCTTGTCCCAGCTGAATCTGACAATGAATGCATTTTTTTTTAATCATACATTATTGCAGTAGTTTTATTATTATAGAACCTAATAAAATCATACGAAATGCTTCACAAACCTAACCGCCCCATTGACCTGAAAAGTAACAAGTTCTGTATTGCTTTCATGATTTCATCTTAGTGTGACTCCTCATTTTACTTATATAACGTCAAACTTTTCTTAGAGGTGATTGGCTGAGTATTTTCAAGGTCCCCTGCCATCCATCATGCTGCACGTGGGAAGCATAATGTGTTAGAAAAACTGCTGCTTCAGGCACAATCAGGACATTTTCTGATAACTTTAAATTAGTGACAGATGTGCAAAATTATGATTGATAGACTGATCCTGGCATATTGGGTGCCTCATTGTGCTACTTTGCTGCTTTAGGCTTCTGACTGTCAAAACCCATTCTGAATCTTGTTTCAGGTTAAGCTTCTTCCATCTATTATTTACAGATGAGATGTTTTAAATTGCTGACCTGAACGTGATTGGCTTAAAGACAGAGAAAAAGCTGATTTCAGATTTAGAGTTAGACTAAATGATGCCCCAAATACTTTATACAGATACAAATACAGAAAAAACCTGAACCAGTTCTTAACATTTTGGAAATCCAAAGCATAAAAGGTGGTGAACCCTGCCTGACCTCAAAATCTCCACTAATGGCTGACATGAGCTAAAACAATGCAGAAACTGATGTATCCGCCCATCCCAAATTATGTGGAATTTTGTGGTTTGAACTCCACAGTTAGTAACTAATAGTCAAACAGTAGTGTTTGTTATAGCTGATATAGAGCTTTCATACTAAATTAAAGTTTTCAGTTACATGGTATGTAGAGGGAAAAAAAAAATAACTCAGTTTCAAGGAAGTCTAGGCCAAGAAAGCACACTTCTACAAGGTTACACGAATGAACAAATCAAGCACAGAAACATGGGACAACAATGAATCACATTCAAACAAACAGGTACAGACAAACCCAATTCTGAAAGAGTTGGGACACTGTGTAAAATGTAAATAAAAAGAGAACGCCACAGCAGAACATATAAAATATATGAAATGCTTAACCAGAGACATTTTAATATTTCATGAAAAATATTAGCTCGTTTTCAATTTGATTGGATCAAAACAACTCAGAAAAAGTTTTGATGGGCAACAAAAGAGTTTTTTTCCTCTTTCCTCATGTCTTTATTTATTTTGGATATTAGTGACACGTTTCATATCATCAAACAAATCACTATATGTGGCAAAGATAACCTGAGTACCAACTACAATTTTTAAATGATTATTTAATTTATTAAAGGACAAAGCTATCCAAACCTACCAGGCCCTGTGTGAAAAAGTAAAAGCCTCCTTGTTAAATCCTGAATATACTGTGATGTGTAACCACATTTTTTTTGGAAAGCAGAGTTCAGTTTTATAAGCTGCACCCAACCTGAATACTGCAGGACCTGCTGAATCAAGGAATGTGTCACAAGGTCAGGTAGTCTAAAAGATCTCAAGTTACAGGAGCCTAAACTATGCATTTCATTTTCACTGAACTTTGCAAAATTAATTTCAATTTCATCTGGCAGCAAACTAAAGTGATTCTCACGTCTCCTTTATTAGGCAAGGGGACAGTCTCAGAGCTGAACACACTGAGTAACCTTTAATGTTTAACTACATGTAATTTAAAGTTTCACAGCTGACACACAGCAGTAATAGAATTATATTAATATATTTATTTTACCCCTCAGTGTGTTTATGATGATCCAACGTTCAAATTAAAGATTTTTTGCAGATTTGGGCTGACTTTCTTGTCTCATTTGCAGCACCAGGGTGGCATTTTACTGTCACATTTTTTAATTATCATTCTGTACAGAAGAAAAATGATGCCTCAAAAGCCTCTTCTTTTGTGATTGTGAACAGATCCTTATAAGCAGAAGGCCTAGAAACTGAAAGTTTATGTGGTGGCTGCTGCTCAGGAGGTATTAATGGGAAGGGTGATGATTCGATCCCTGGCTGCTCCAGTCTGCGTGCCAAAGTATTCTTGAGAAAGATACTAAACTCTGAGTTGCATTCATCGTATGAATGTTAAATAGAAAGCAATTAGATGTAGAAAAAAAGTGCTTGTGTAAATGCGTGTGTGAAAGTGTGAAATAAAGTGCTTTGAGCGCTCCAGCAGAGTAGAAAAGTACTAAAAAATAAAGCAGTCCATTTACCATCAGAGTCATGACTGATGTTACCTCTGCGGTTTTAGGTTTTGTCAAGCCGGCTAACACAAAGAAAGCCTGGATGCATCGAACCTGCTTCATAGTATACCCCTCTGAAGTCAAGAACCCAAATGAACACCAACTCATTTAACATGTATGTCCATCCATGGCAACCATCTGCCTGATACTGTATCTTGCTGTCCCGCCCTTCTTTTCAAACACCACGAGTAAATTGCTGGAGGCGATGAAGGTTGAGAGCAGAGTAAGTGCGGTGATGCGGGCAAACCCTGAGTTTACCTGAAAACAGGATCAGTTATCACATATTGCAGGTAAGAACATCTGGTTTTGGCTGAAAGTCTTCAGGTGCATGGTCGCTGACTTGTATGTATGTTGTAATATGCATTATAATACATGCAGTACAATCACATAACCCCCCCACCACCACCGCCTTCACCCTCCCCCAACCGTTTCACCTGATTCACAAGAATTACACCTCCACTTGCACACTGAAGTCCACAGTTTTCAAATTTAAGGCATTATTCATGCACAACCTTTGAAGATGAGATAAGTGGAGCAATTCACCTGTTACAGTTCAACAAAGTAGAGAAGACAGGAACAACAAACAATAAAACAACAAAACAGAACTACATTAATATTAAAAAATTACAAAATAAAAAATACAATATATAAAAAAAAAATATATATATATATATATATATATATATATATATATATATATATATATATATATATATATATATATATATATATATATATATATATATATATATGTATACAAAAATACGGGCAGCACGGTGGAGCAGTGGTTAGCACTGCTGCCTCACAGTTAGAATACCATCTGGAAGGCCTGGGTTCGATTCCACCTTGGCCCAGGCCTCTCTCTCTCTCTGTGTGGAGTTTGCATGTTCTCCCCCTGCTTGCGTGGGTTTCCTCCGGGTACTCCGGTTTCCTCCCACATTCCAAAGACATGCACTTACTGGGGTTAGGTTAATTGGCTAATCTAAATTGCCCATAGGTGTGAATGAGAGCATGAATGTGAGTGTGAAAGGTCGTCTGTCCCTCTGTGTTGGCCCTGCAACAGGCTGGCGACCTGTTCAGGGTGTACCCTGCCTCTCGCCCTATGACAGCTGGGATAGGCTCCAGCCCCCCCGCAACCCTTAACAGGATGTGCGGAAGCGAATGGATGGATGGATATAAAAATACTGCACATTGACACATGATATGGTTCCTGTCATTTCTGTGGACATCAGTTAGATTATCCAGTCTAATGGCTGTGGGCAGGAATGATCTGCAGTCGTGCTGTGTTTTGCACTGTGGATGTAAGAGGTGAATAACAAGCCTGATTCTTGGAAACCAAAGCCAGCCATCTGTCCTTGAACTCTGCCATGAAGGGCATGTCTTCAGTTACTTCATGTTTTCTGTAGGCAAAGGTTCTTTCCATTTTACTCTTGATTAGCTGTTGGTTGTTCTTCTTCACCTCTAATGGAAGTACATGTTGTTCCTCTTCAAGGGTTTCTTTAGTTACAGCTACACCTGTAATCAGGACAGAAGCTGACTTTTGCTTTCTTGGGCTCCTTAACCTGGTTTGAATTTTGACTCAAAGCACCTCACTTTACATAAGTGATACTCAACTCTGGGCAGCCAGTGTTCCTTAGTCTTCTGTGGTAGTTTGCCATTTTGTAGAAGCCTGTCACTGATTCTTGCTCCTCTAAACAGGGATACTTGTTATTAGAGCCTGACCCATATCATCAAACTCAGTACTTGAAGGATAAACTTTGTATTTTACAATTTCTGATGCCCATCTAGAAACTCTGAAGTGTGGAACTTGGACTTACAAATGTGCTGCTGCTGTAGAAGTTTTGGTTGTTTTTTTCTAACTGAATCTGTCCCTCATAACTGAACTGAGGTTATTTGGAAGTTTGAGGGCCGTGGCTGTGATCAATGGTAAAAACCTGAAGATGTAGATTCAGGAGAGGAGAGTATGTCTGTGTCTGGTGCTGTAGACAATGAACTGTCATCTAAGCCCTGCAGTGCTGTATGCTGAGGGGTTGTGTCTCACTCCTTTGGAAGGTAAATAACTTTAATTGTGCTGTTGTCTTTCATTTCTGAAGTTGCTGTCAAGTTAAACTTATTGTCAAATTCAAAGTCTCTGTGCTGCAGTCTGAAATTGTCAGACAAGCCCAAGTTCCTTCTAATCTCTTCTATAAGGACCTCCACTGAATCAGGTACTCCAGTGGGCTGAGTTAACTTTGATGCACTGTCAGCTCCAAGTACAACTCTTAGCATTGCAGCCATCTTGCTTTCACTCTGAAAAAAAGAGATATGTTACCACCATTGTTGTATTGATTTGTTTTAAATTTGATGTCATATCTCTGAAATGAGAAAACCGTTACATTTTTATAAGATCTACGATTGTGATTGTATTTCTTGTGTGTCAGAAAGACTGAAGTCTTTCCTCACCTCCTTTCCTTTTCTCCTTCTGCTTTGAAATTAAGTTTGTATGATAGCCCTGTGTAATAATTTTGAAAATAACCCCTGGGGGTCTGGGGTATAATAATTTTTGACTACTTTTGATTTTACCTTTATATTTCACCTTAAAAAATGTTTTACCTTGCCTGGTTTGGCATACTTCTTTGAGCATAACCTCACACATGTGACTGTACAGTTGTTTTTTTTTTTTTTCATTGGACCTAAAATCGCACAAAACACATAAAATCTGACACTGACACCCTCTGTAGAGGAAGTTGAGTCTGGGGACCAAGGGAGTGACCTGTCCAGGTTGCAACTCTGGGATGGTGCCACTGGATTGGCAGACTGGGGTGATGTTTTCCATCTTTAAGAAGTTCCACAAGAAGAGTTCCTCCTTTAGTTGAACCTTGTATTCAAGAGGAACAGTGCAGTTTTCAGTCTGGTTGTGGAACGCTGCACCAGCTCTTTAACCGCTCAATGATATTTGAGTGTCCGTGGGAGTTTGCCCATCTCGCCTACATGTGTTTTATTGACCTGAAGAAGGCATTTGGCCACGGCCCTTGCGGTATCCTTTGGAGGATACTGTGGGAGTATGGGATGTCTGGCCCATTGTTACAAGCCATTAAGTCCCTGTATAACGGCAGAGATTGCTTGGTCCACATTGCTGGCAAATATGTCAGACTCATTTCCAGTGAGTACTGGACTCCACCAGAGCTGCCGTTTGTCACAGATTCTGTTAATAATTTTATGGACAGAATTTCGAGGTATAGCCAAGTGGGGGAAGACTTTTGCCATGTTGACCTCAGAATCGCATTTCTGCTTTTTGTGGTTGATGTGGTCCTGTTGGCTTCAGCAGATGGTGGCTTCTAACAAGCACTGAAAAGAAAAAAAAAAAGAGGTGCAGCAGAAGCGTATGTGTTGAGTTGAAAAAATCTGAGTCTTAGAAATCTGTAAGATAGTGTGACTCCGGCGAACTACACCTGTCAAAAATATAGACATTTGGAACAAACTGAAAGGATTGGGCATAAAAATATAAACCTGAGGAAACACAAGGTGTTGAGAAGAAGAAGATAATAAATTAAAGACACTACAAGGCACAAACTTTAGTATGATGAAGCATAAGATCGGAGGCAGCAGCAGATTACTCATGACTGCAGGATCGAGTGGTCTCTAAAAACAGCATCTTCATGACCTTTACAGTCGAGGCTACAACTGTGATGCTGAGCCTGGAACTTTAAAAGGGCCCACGAGGTCACAGAGCTCTCAAGGTGCATTATTATTATGTAGGCATTTATAAATAAGAAGTTATTAAAGAGGTGACACATTTAATTTCTTAAGAACATGCTGATCTTTATCCCAAATTTCCCCTGTACTGGGGACCAAGACATTACATGATAAATGAACACCTTAATGTGACTATTAGTCTTGTCTATTGTGAATGGCGGTTGTGTATAGAAGTATGGTTTTTGGCTGTTCTATAATTTGACTTCTAAACAAAAGCTTTTTTATCAGGGTGGACAGTACAAGGCCGAGAAGAAGCGGGGTCAGTTTACTGTGAAGCATAAAAAACACTAGTTTTAACCTAACCTGTAAAATTCCAGATGTATTTTTCTCTTCTCACTTTATTGAGTCACAGTTTGGGAAAAAAATCTGTGGACTATGTGGTCAAAAAAGGAAGACAAGAGACTGTCGAATTCTGTTTTTGCAAACCTGACAGGTTTTGGATTGGATTTGATGATTTGATGTATTTATATATTCACACTTGCTGGATTGTTGGGTTTAAACAATCTGGCATTTAACAAATGAAAATTTTACTATTTTAACAATTGTCATACTTTTGTGGGGATTTTGATGGTTTTCAATCTTGATGTTTGTAGTTAGAACAATAAATAAGAATTGCATTATGTATCTGACTGTGGACTAGGATAAGAAAAGATAAGAGCCTGCAGCAATAATGTTTTTGCAAAACTGACAGGCTTTCTTATGATTAAATAAACATCAAAGTATTCAGAATTATTCCTACACTGTGCAAGTGTTAAATTATATAATGTAAACAACATCAGTATTTCATTGTTTAGAGTGTACACACAGTTATTAAAAGAAGAGCGATACCACGCAGTAAAAAGTCTCCACTTTTCTGACATTTCTTCCTGCTATCAAAATTGCTTTTTCATTTGCAAAATGTTTTATCCGAGCTTTCTGCAGTTCCAGGGAGAGAGTCATTGAGCTTTCTTGCATGCTGAAGGTCAGCACGTGACCAGGGCGCAGCATAATAGAAGGCTACTTTTAATTCTGAGCAAATCTTGAGCGCTCTGCAGAGAAGCCATCTATATGGGCAAATGTCGTAACAGGCAATGAAAAGTAATAGGAGATTGCATGAATAAGGAGAGAGATTACCCAGCATGGCCTTGTTAGTACAAAAATATCAGTGGTGTTGTCTGTTTAGGGTTAATGAAAGGCAAGAAAGCAGATCATTTACAGTAGTAGAATATACAGTACAGCTAATTAGATATGAAATGTAACATGTACATGACACAGCTTGCATGTAAATAGCATCACTATAGTCATAACTTATTTACAGACATGCACAGCAGCCTTAATTTTTAATAGATATCACCCAACAGAGGTGCATGTAAGAACCCAAACATTAGCTGGTCTTTAACCTGTCAATCAGTCCACTGCATTCACACTTTGTGAGTGAATGCACGTTCTATCCAGAAAGCTCCCTCACCTGAGTCAGATGGAACATTTCCAGTAGTGCAAATGTGTGTGAAGCAGAATTTCTCGTTACATGTGAGAATGGAAAACTGCTAAAAAATTCCCAGTCTGGTTGGAACTGTCCAAAATTTCCCATGAAAATGGCTTTAGTGTTGATGTTTTCATTGTTGTTCTACACAATAGAAAATGATGAAAAGGAAAAATGTTACTCAGCCCCTGGAACATATTTAATATTGCAGGAAGCAGAAAATCAAGTCTTGAACTCAAGGAACATCTTTTTTATCATTCTAAGCAAACAGTGATGACATAATTACCTGCTGGCTGACCTAATCACAGGTCATTTTGCACACATCTTAATATTTATGTTGATTTCTCTGTTTTCTTTTCTTTTTAAAAGCATTTTCACACAGCTGTGCATTAAAAATGCACTGCACACAAACAAAATAATCGGTTCAATATGGTGTGCCATGTTTTCCCTTGTCATCAGAGCACTGAGTCCAAATAGCAAACAAGATCTCTCTGTTGTGTCTCATTAGTATTTCAGGTGGTCAGGTCATCAGACTGTGTTTGTGCTGTTTATGCACCAGACTTGTTTCATCAACATCTGGGACCTTTTACCAGAATCACGGCCATCTGGCTGATCACAAACAATATGTGCTTGTTTTTAGATTTTATAGGACCTGCTGGAAATGACAACAATGGTCAATTTAAATTGTAATGACTTGAAGCACTTTGTTGACAGTAAAGCAGGGATCTACAAATGATCTCATGACAAAACTCAGTGTGTCTGGCAAGTGTTCTGAATGTTGGATGCCCAGAGTATGAGTGTGCTAAAGAAAGAATAGTAGTTAATACCTGTTAGAGACGTAACATTACAATGTTTGGTAAGCGCAAACCAGCCAATAGTGTTTGTGTTTCTATCTGAAGGACAGTGAAGAACAGTCTGAGACAAAAGCACTTGAAAAGAGCATTAAACTTAAGTCAGAACTACAATAGCCAAAATAAGATTATTTCCATTTGCAATAATTTATCTTGGGCAGCATGGCTCTGTTCTGATGGCCTTTCCTGTACATGAGTGGAAAGTTTGAAGCGAAGAGACCAGCATGATATAAGTTCAGTCAGATACAGAAGAGAATGGAGGAGCTGACGTGGAGGTGGGTTACAAAGTGGCTTCCTGGGGTGGCAAGGCCAAAGCAGCTCAAAAAGCATGCCCTGTATGATATTTGTCAGTTGGATATCAGCTGTATTGAATCGGTTTGACTTCAATATACTGCTGGAACTAATGCTATGCTTAATATTTTTGAAATTTGTTTGGGGTGGGGGACAGTTGGAAAGGAAGCAAGGCCAGGAGAAACAGGATTCACCCTGTTTTACCATAGTGTAGATAGGAAGATAAATGGAGTTGGGGTAATCTTGAAAGAAGAATATGTGAGCAGTGTTGTGGAGGTAAAGACAGGTTCATGAATTTGAAGCTAGAAATGAAACGGGTGATGTTGAATGTTATCGGTGCATGTGCCCTACAGGTTGGATGTCAGAAATGAAAGGACCAAGTTGGATGAAGTGGTAGCGAGTGTCCCCATGTGGAAGAGAGTGGTGATTGGATGTGGAGGTAAAAGGAACAGAAATGACGAGAAATTGTTGGATAGGTACGCCGTTAAGGTGAGAAATATGGAAAGAGGGGTGATAGTGGCTCAGATTTTGTAAAAAGGATGGAAATGGCTGTGGTGAGCATGTATTTCAATAAGAGGAGAAGCATAGGGTGTAACATATAAGAGTGCAGAAGGTGGACTACATCTTACACAGAAGGTGGTGTCAGGGTAGTATAGCTACAGTAGGCATGGGAGGGCAGTCTTTAGGACAGCTTTGGAAATCAAGAAGAGGAAAAGAGTGAAGGCACAGGCGAGGATTAAGAGGGAAGAATGTTGCACAGACTTCAGGAGGAGTTGAGAAAGGCGGGCGGGTAGTGCTGAGGGAAAGTGCCAAGAAGGTGTTTTGTGTATCCTCTGGATAGAGGAAAGAGGACAAGGTGATTTGGTAGTAGAACGAGGAAGTAATGGAAAGTATTCAAAGGAAGAGATAAGCAAATGAAAAGTGGGATAGCCAGTGAGATGAAGAAAGTAAAAAAAGGAGTGCTGGGAGGTGGCAAAAGAAAAAGCTTATAGTGAGTTGTGTATGAGGCTGGACACTAAGGAGGGAGAAGAGGTTTCATATCAACTGACAAGGCACAGAGTTTCTGCATTCATTAGATCCTTAAATTACTCCTTCCATCTTCTCCTTCCATCTTTTGCTCTCTCCACTCATTAGTACAGGGGTGTCCAAACTTGCAGCCCGCGGGCCGCTTCCGGCCCCGCCCAGTTCCGGTCCGCGAATTGATGTCAAAAATAACATACAATTTGGCCCTTTAAGTCACGTTTTTGACGTTTCTCCTCCAATTAAGAAGGTTAAGTGAAATGTCAAAAACATGACTTAAAGGGCCAAATTGTATGTTATTTTTGACATCAATTTGCGGACTGGAACTGGGCGGGGAGTTTCCTACATCAACGTGGCTCAATCCACTTGTTGTGATGCTAACTGTGTGGCAGAGAATAGACGAACAGGTGCAGGTAACTGCTCTCCACATCTGTACAAACCCACTGAGTGAGAGCAAGAGACAGAGGGGAGTTTATCTCTCACTTCCAGCACGAGGAGAAAGGTTACACCAGCCACAGAGCACTGAGTCAAGGTTAACTGTGTTCACATACAGAAATGGATGTTTAACCTTGCTGTAATTAATCAGCAGACATCAACGGACAGACAGCCAAAACAGTTAAAACAGATTTTTCTATTATGGGTATTCCTTTTTTAATATTTCTTTATTTTGTTGTTTTTTCTTTTCTTTTGTTTGTGTGTGTGTGTGTGTGTCTGTGTGTGTGTGTGTGTTTGTGTGCATTCCAGGCACCTAATAGTCTTGTTGTCCTCCTGACATGCTGGATTGATGTGTCAGGAGTTGCGGGGACAATGATTGCTGTTAGAGCCTCAGTCTTTCACTCAATGATATTCTTTTCACAGCTCCTGAGTGCGCTCATTGTTTGCTTAAGCTTTTTCCAGTGGCCTTGTACTGATGCAGCAGCTACTGTGCTTCATCAGCGAGAGAGGAACCGAGAGCAAATTAGGCTCCACTATATCAGCATTAAATTTTACACAGCATACAACAAAACTGAGTACACTCCTGTGCAGCATCACTAAAATGTTAATCATTTCAGAAACTGTATTTTTAAAATGAAGAACTGAGAATTTAATCCTATGTATAATCACATATGGGCTATATTCAAAATACTAGCCCCAAAGCACGGCTTCAAAAAAGATAAAAGTGAGTCCAGATTCATTGTTTAGATTCCACTGTTTGTAGTAATGGCCTCCCCTAAAATCCCACTGACTAGTTGCTCACCGCTAACACAAGTTCAATCACTGAAACTCCAAAGTCTTCAGTCAACAGAGCTGCTGTAGATGTTGTGGCATCTATGGGTAGCATTGTGCTCACTGACTGTGACAATAACTGCTTCTGAACCAACAGGTGCAACAGTGACTGTATATGAATGACTGTATATGACTATATTAATATTTGTTCTTGGTCTAAAAAGTGAAGCCAACAAGGAAGTGCCTTAAACCTGCATTATTTCTAATGGCCAGCAGGGGGAACGCCTCTAAGTCCAAAAAGACTTCCACTTATACAGAAGATCTGTGACCTTGGTAAAGTAAATCTTCTCTGCTTGGCTTTTTATAAAAGTCATCGTACACCAGTAATTAAACTTAACGCCAACCATATTGGTGACACCTGGTGGATGTTAGAAAGTTACGTTTTATAATGACAGAATTCCTGGAGTTTAGTTATGCTCAATTTCATTTTATTCCCAGTGACCCCATCTGTCCATCTCTATGAAACAATTCTGTAGGCTCAGCTGTTCTTTTATTCCCTAATGTTTTGCAATCTTGCCTGTACTTGTGATGACAGATTGGATCCTCCTGGGCATGTATTATTATATCATGGATCTGTGGAGAGATGTTCTGTCATTCTTCGAGCACGATTGTTTTCAGCTGCTCTAGTTTCCAGTCTAAAATGTTTTTCAATGGCTTCAAGCCAGGGGACACGTTCTTTGTGACTGTCTGTGTGACTGTTTGATTGATTTAGCATGTTTGAGATCACTGTCATGTTGGAGAAAGCCTCTTCTGCCAGTATTTGGTTGCAAACCTTGTTGTGATAGTGATGGGCCCAATGACTTATTAAAAAGCTAAAATTCACAATTCTACATTGCTTCCCAAAGCAGAATTGTGCATCGCTTTGTGGCTGGCTGATTCGCAAGCATGCCAACTGACTGCTGTAAAGGATGACTGCTTAAATAAATTGGCCAGTTCACCGAATTACTGCCTGAAAGAATTGCAGATCGAGATCCATGCTGCATGGGGAGGCCTGCCTCTTGGGACAGATTATTACTTTTTTCCAGTTTTAAATATTTATTACCATTCAGCTCCATCTGAATTAGTGTGACATTGTTATCCTTAGATCTGTCTACAGCATTGACAGTACAATATGCTGAAGCTGCACAGATGCAGCAGGTAAAATGGTATGATACGGATGAGTGGTTTCCTACTTGGCTGACTGGCTTGACTGACTTTTTAGATTGCTCTCATTTCTGAATGACTGACACAGCAGCTGGCTGCCTGATTGGCTGTCTCAAAGATTGACTAGGGGGATTCACTGATTGAGATTTGACTGGTTAGCTTAACTGATGGATGGATGTAGAAATAAACACAGCTGCAGACATCTCTTACTTTTTCATACATATTATTTATTTAGATAGTCACAAGCTGTATTTTGTGATAAAAGTATTCAGGGTTTTAATTTTCTATATATTTGTTACTCCTGAAGGATTTCATAAGTATTCTACATTTGTGAGTGTTATTTACTTTTGAATACATTATCTCTGGTTTCTCTTGTTATATCCCTATGGCCCTGTGAGCCTTTGTAAAGCTTTGGGATCTTAAAAGGACATTGAAATGCATTTTTAAAATGGATAAAATTCATGCTTATTTTAAACTCCACATTTTTATTCTTGGACTCTATGAAGAATATCATTGTATGATTCATAGAAGTCAAACCTACAAGTGAAAACAGAACCATAGTAACACAAGCAACTGCATCACTTGCTAGTTACACTATATTGCCAAAAGTATTTTCTCATCTGCCTTTACATGCAGACAAACTTGAGTGACATCCCATTCTCAATCCAGAGTGTTTAAAATGATGTCGGCCAACCCTTTACAGCCATAACAGATTAAACTCTTCTGGGAAGGCTTTTCACAAAGTTTAGGAGTGAGTTTACAGGAATTTTTGACCATTCTTCCAGAATCAGATTTGTGAGGTCAGACGATGTTAGACAATAAGGCCTGGCTCGCAGTCTCTGCTATAATTCATCTTCCATGTCTTTATGGACCTTGCTTTGTGCACTGGTGCGAGCCTGCGAGGAACATGAAGCGTCCATCCCCAAACTGTTCCCACAAAGTTGGGAGCATGAAATGGTCCAAAATGTCTTGGTATGCTGAAGTAGAGTTCCTTTAACTGGAACTAAGGGGCCGAGCCCAACACCTGAAAAACAATCCCACACCATAAATTCCCCCCTTCCACCTTTAAACTTTACATTTGGCACAATGCAGTCAGACACGTGGTGTTCTTCTGGCAACTGCAAAACCCAGACTCATCCATCGAATTCCCAGATGAAGAAGATTGATTCGTCACTGTGTCATCACCAGTGGCGGCATGCTCTAAACAACTACATCTGACACTTTGCATTGTGCTTAGTGATGTAAGGCTTGGATGCAGCTGCTCAGCCATGGAAACCTATTCCATGAAGCTCTCTGTCCACTGTTCTTGAGCTAATCTGAAGGTCACAAGAAGTTTGGAGGTCTGTAGTGATTGACTCTGCAGAAAGTTGGTAACTACTGTGCATTAAATGCCTCAGCACCTGCTGACCCCACTCTGTGATTTTACATGGCTTACCACTTCATGACTTAGTTGCTGTTGTTCCCAATTGCTTCCACTTTGTTATAATACCACTAACAGCTGACTGTGGAATATTTAGTGGTGAGGAGATTTCACAACTAGACTTGCTGCATTGGTGGCATCCTATCACAGAACCATGCTGGAATTCACTGAGCTCCTGAGAGCAACCCATTCTTTCACAAATATTTCTAGAAGCAGTCTGCATGCCTACGTGCTTTGTTTTATACACCTGTGGCCATGGAGGTGATTGGAACACCTGAATTCAATGATTTGGATGGTTGAGTGAATACTTTTGGCAATATAGTGTATATTCAAATACATTCTGTAATTTTAGAAGCAATGTAATTGAGCATATAGACCTTGTATATCCAATAAGTAGCAATGCATAAAAACAGTAGTAGCCACTATGATGTTACTAACTGATTTTGAAACCTCAGTTAGCATTTTGGCAGCTGCTTTGTCTCACCATATTTGGATGAAAGACTGGTTCTGGCTTTTTTCTCATAACTATGGAAAACACAGAATTCAAAGATGAAAGTTGGAATTCTGAGGAGGAAAAAAAAGCCAGAATTCTGACTTTTTTTCTCAGTGGCCTTAACCCTCTCAGCACTTTTTAACCCTCTGTACCCCATAGAGGTTGCTGCGTTTCCCTGGACAATGTGCTTCTACTACTGTTTGTGTATAGAGAAACATTTTGTTTCTGTCCGATGACAGTGATATTGAGGTGAGTTGTTGAGGATTTCCAGGACTTCTCCATCAGTAAGTGCTTCTGCTGCAGTTAGCTACTGTTAGCCGGCATTGCTGAAACTTTCTTTGAAGTGGATCTAAAGTTTTTAACAACTCGGACACTTAGTGAATAAACTTTCATGTGATGTTAGAATCAGCGGTGAAAGTCGTTTTAAATTCTTGCCGGTACTATGGCAAAACCATGTGTATGTGTGTGTGTGTGTATCCTGTCCCAGTGCAAGCGGAGGTTTTTAACATCTGGTATGCTATTAGCTTATTACCTGCTGTTGTTGTTTAGCTGGCTCTTGTCAGCTGTCTGGAGACTGGAGGGTTGCATGTCTAATCTGCTGAAAATCAATAAATGCGACAATGTCTGGAATAAATAAGTATCTTCAATATCACCAAAATTTGCCTTTGGGACATCATGACTTCTCCCCCCAAAAGTTATGATTTCCAAACTAATTTCAAATCCTTGGACCAAGTTGACGTTAGGCTGTTGTAAATGCATGTTGGTCATGTTCCCACACTTTTTACAAATTTACTGCAAGCCCATAAAGAGTGAGCACATGGTAAAATATGTCTACCCTGTCAAGGACAAAGAGAGAAAAAAGATTTTAATAGCAAAATTATTATAAAATGTACATTTTCAGATAGCTATTTTGTCCCTTGCTCAATAATAATATTTCGCTAGTAAAAGAAATGTTTTGAAAATGGTGAAATAACTGCAAATTGTTTGTATCTTCAAAGAATTTGTGATAGTTGCGTTTTCTTTCCTAAATAAAATCTCTAAAAACAGCAATCTTGATACATTTTTCAAACAGTATTATTTGTTAGTGATTGGTTTATTAGGAAAATGTGAAAAGCTTTTCCTAACTTGTGAAAATGACTTGATTATTTTCAAAAAGCAGACAGGGTGGACCATGACAACACAGGGTGGACAATGATATGACAGTGTGGACAAAAAAGTGTTAACTGCTGACATGATTAGATTCATTAACCGATTTCTCAACAAGGGTGAACATTACAAAATATAATTATTAATATGCATAAACTTTTCACAAGCAACTGAATGTATTCAAAACCTTGCCTAAAATATAATCAACAGTTTCCCCTCGTGTCCAACAGCAGAACACTAACGGCTGGTCACTCACAAATGAATCAATGCCCTGAACAAACACAGCTTCATGTTTAGTTTTACTAAAAACAAAAATAACAATGAGCTGATGAAGTGAAGACTTCATTAAATGATCGGGACCTTAAATCTCATTAGGAAAATCAAGTGACAACTGAGGTCATTTTCTCATGGTCGTCTGTCCAGACAGACCAGTGGAGTCACTCCCTCCAGGTCTAAGGCATTTACATATTTGAATCAATCTTCTAGATCACTGTAATTGCTCTTGCACATACTTCCCAATAGATAGGTCAATCTGTTGAGAATGCCTGTTCTGTGTTTGTGGTTCTGGCATCAGGCAGAGTATTTGCCCATCATAGTACCAGCTAATGTCCTCCCGCAGACCTAGCCAAAAGACCTTGTTCACACCATCTCAGTACATACAATAGACTCCTGTTACAGTATCTGATGTCTTTCCATGTGCTGAGCATTGATCAGCTGACAGAGGAAAACCAACCAAAGTGACCTCCTGAAGCTGGCAGCAAGCGCAGTCCAAAACACCCTCCTTCCTCTTACACAGACCTGAGATATCTCAGTAATTGTCAAAATTATGGCTTGATGGATTCTCATAGTACCCTTTACAGCTGCTATTGCAGGTACCTGTAGTGAGATCAAAACAAAACAACAAAACAAAAATAGAGTTTACTTTTAACCACAAGATCGGATATGACAGCAAATTATCTTGCTGGCCCACTGAAAATACTCAATTCCCCACACCAACCAAAACAACATGCAAGACAAACTGTGAAAGATGATCAGTGGGCTAGAGACTAAACTTTTAACAGTTTATTACCTCAGGCTTTGATTCAATTTCAGTCTCTGGTATGAAGAAAACCTCAACAGATGTGTCCAAGTATTTCAGCTTGTTATGTAAGCTCTGAGCATCAAGATTGTCTTCTCCATGGGCCACAATCTTGTCTGCTGTCCTCTTGAGGGCTCCACCCACTCCATCTGGTCCACCATTCCCATGTCCAGCCTCAAAGAAATTCCAGGTTATTTCCTTGAAGCCGTATTTGTATGGCACCTCTGAGAGGTGAGAGAAATTTCCCTTTTGTCCGTATTGCGTTGCTGGCCCATCACTAAAAAACATGAAGTACTTGTGGGTGTCTTTCTCTCACTACCTTTAGAACTGGATCAAGGTGGGCCCAGATGGCAACATGTTCTCATGTTTTTTTGCATAAAATCGTGTGACTGTCAGAGGGAGATGGGGTTATAATACAAAGGGGTCTAAAAAGACTAAAGGGAGATGTATGAAAAATTGTTAAGTTGCTCTGAGAGACACATCCTGTGTGAGTTCTTCATTGCATCGGGGAGCAACCTCTCAAGCCTTGTGAGTGTTTGCACCCACTTTTTTTTCTTTTTTTTAACTTCGATTTGACTGATGCACTTCCTCCCACAGTAGGTTAAGTCAGCAGGATACTTGGCTACCCCAAAACAGCTAAGGCATACTTTTAAAGCTTGTACTTCCTGACAATGTTTCCAGTGACCACTTTTGATATCAGCTGCTCCTCTTTGATGGTTTTAGCATTTTTGTATTTTTCTCTAATATCTTCAATGCGGGCTTTGTGGAAAAGAAGCGCTCCTTTAATGGGTGAATTCACTTTTTGATGATTCAACAAAGCATTGACTGTTGTCCATGGTGATCTGGATGAACTCTCTTGCTTGGCTATATGGAACCTCCTCTTATATTGCTCAGTTTTGGTTTTCTCTTTTTCCAGCTGTGCTTTCAAATGTTCAATCTCTTTTTCAGTTTCTTCTTCAAGCTCCTTCAAACTCTTTCCCCTTGAGAGCATTGCTTGAAACACAAAACAATTGTTAATGTAAAACAGCTGACTACATTACATTTAATAATAATAATAATAATAATAATAATAATAATAATAATAATAATAATAATAATAATAATAATAATAAAACTATACCTGTCATGCAGGGTGTGGTGACAGGGTGGACATTTTTGGCTAAAGTTAGCATCTAAGAAGCACATAGTGGACCATCAGCTAGCATAGTTATTGGTCACTGAAACAGACTACATGCAGTTTTTAAAATATATTTTGAAGTTTTTCTATTAATCATCCTTTCCTCTGACAGAGTGGATATGTTAAGCTTGACAACATCTAACTACAAACATAATGATGTAAAATTAGGAAATATAAGAGTAGATACTCACTGTAGTTGCAGCAGTTGTTTCAATCGCCACTGAAGACAGATTTGGGGTGGTGATGTCACTGATTTCATCAGTTGGTTTCTTAATGGGCAGTTACCCCATGATGACAGGGTGGATGGTAATTTTAGGGATTTGCACAAAATGTTAAATATAAGTATAAAATAGAGACAAAAACATCAAAATGACTTGTTTTACCCAAGAATTTGGTGAGAATAATAAGAGCATTAAAAAGTATTATCATTTTGTCCCATTTAATGTCTTATGACACTGTTTGAAAGTAGCAGACGAGCATGTGGGACATAGCAAAAAGCAGATACATCCAACCAAAGAAAATGGTATAAAATTAGTGAAATTCATTTTTTAGAATCTTGTCCTTGTATTGATGTGTGTATCAATATATCCACATTTGTAATAACACCAAAACTTTTCATTATTTTGCAACATGTTAATGAGAACTTACTGATCCTGATGAAAACACCAAAAGGTACTTTCAGAAGATGAGGGTTGAGGAAGAAGATGAGGTGGAGATAAGGCTGGAGGGAGAAAGCAGTGGTGGAGGAGACAGAACAGGAGGAGGAGAAGGAAATAATGAGAGAGATGAAATGTACAAATCTACAAATACAGTTTAAAAGAGCTATTTATGATCTGAAAACTGTTGTATTTAGGTGTTTAGAATGCTCAGCAGAGTTCCCTTTTCTTTCGGAATTCTCAGGAATCTGGATCATTCCAGTAGAATTGTATTGGCGTATAGAGGGTTAATGCTATAAAGTTGGACATTTTACCATGGTCGCTAGGGTCTGACTTTATTTTGCAGCCAGCATCAAGTGTTCTGTAGAGGGATTGCATTTTTTGGGCCAAGCTGGAAGTGATCTGAATGTGCATGAGGCCTAATTAAAATCAGGTAAGGTTTTTGATTCTTAAGAGTATTTTCATAATCGTAAAAAGGCCACAAATGTCATTTTGACTGACAACTCATAATAGAATCCACTCTTTCCATTTATGTGAAGAACACATGAACGCAGCACGATTCACTGTGACATTGGTGTCATTTTTCAGTTAGAACCACCAGTGTCTGGCTCACCTTGGCGTACACAAAGCAATCTTTCTGAAGCAATCCAATTAATTCTTTTGTGTCTCAGTGAGAGAAATCAATGCTACAAAAGGAACAGCATGCAATTCAAAGAATAATTTATTTAAACAAAGTCTTGCCTGCAGCTTCAGCACTTGTCAAAGAGGAATGTGCAGCTGCAGCACAGACTATGAGCTTGTAGTTTCAGTCAAAGTGATCACCTATTAAGCTGATGTTAATGATGCACCATTTAAATGTCCACCGAGCAATTCACTGGAGTTTATTGGATGCCTTTTGGACTGAAGATGCACAGATATTTTTCTGCCTCTCAAGAAACTTGTTCTTTCTTTTTACAGGAAACTTTTTTCTTTTTTCCTTTTAAGAATTATGTTGCAATTCAGAATCTGTTATGCTGGATATAAAAACGCAGTATTGTTCAGGATCAATGCTACACTAGTATGTTTATTTTTTGGTTCTTTTTTTGTCAAAGAAATTGTGGAGACTGAGGCAACACATGCGTGTGTACACTGGCAAGGAAGCATGCCAACAACCAGACAAGAGCATACTGAACTGCAGCATGGACACACACAAGGTAATTTTGTGTAAGTTTGGTAACAGTCAATGGACCACAGGTCTGGGTCATTTGCATGTTCTTTTGTGGGTGGGGTGCACACACATACATAACACACAAACACCTGAACATACACAATCCCCCAGAGAGAAGAATGCTTTGTTCCGCTCCGATGGTTTTATTGCGTGTGTGTGTGTGTGTGTGTGTGTGTGTGTGCTGGATGGGAGAGTTACTGTAGTGCAGCCAGATGCTGCTGTAAGAACTGACAAGCACATCCCAACCCCTGAGACACGTTAACACAGACGCACACACAAACACCAGACAGCGTGTGAGACTTCAAAAAAAAACTGAAGAGGGAGAAAGGTTTATAAGAGGAAGCTGACAGCTGTCTCATACACACACCAGTCTCACCCATCCCAAAGGAAAGTGCAATTTATACACCATTTCCTAACCCTCCCGAAGGGAAAGTATCATTTTCCACTGCATAATAAACAGCAGAGTGGAGGAGAGAAGGCAATAACACTTATTGAATAGAACTCCCATTGCTGCTGGATGAGTTTGGCTGTCTCAGGCACGCACTCCCACGTACACACAAACACACTAGTCTGGCTATACTTGTGGAGTATTTGGGAAGAACAATCTGAGTCCCCAGCAAATCCTGCACTTTATATTTACACATGAATACATATGATGCTTTCAGATGATCGTGTGATCGCAGCAGGAAAATGCAGCAGCGCTGAGCGCTGCGTGCCACACACTGAGAAAAATCAGTGACTGGATCAAATGCTAAATGTCACAGTGTAACTGATTTGAGGGGGGCTTGTTGACAGCAATCAAGATGAGTGAAATCCTTGTTACAAATGCCCAAGTTGCATGAAAGGTGAGCAGCTACACACTGATGTATAGTCGATACATCGCGTAGTTCAAACAAACAGAGATGTCTGACTGTGATCGCAAATACCACCAGCAGCATATGATTGTACCCTGTCCATGTTAATCAGTCTGAATCCTCTAAGGTCTGCAAACACAGAGTTAGGGCTAGATCTAAAAATAGTTTGTTTTGTTTTGTTTTCTGCCAAGACTTGGGTGAGTAATTTTCAAAAGTCTCACATATAAGCATAGGGTTAGGGATTGAGATTGGGGTTAGGGTTAGGGATACGTTGACCTCAGAGGATTAATTGTTAATTAAAATTCAGCAGCATCTTAACATCAAAGGTCCACTGCTAAGCTTCTGATTTTATCTTCATTCAGTGTATTGATGCAGTAGAACTGAGACTGATGGGACTGTAATTTGCATTTGGTCTTTAAGAATTGGAGATATAACAAAAAACAAACCTGGAAAAGTGAGAGGCTCATCAAATGTTCATCATGAAGGTGATGATGGCTGAAGACACAAGATTCAAGGCAGATGGTAATATCAAGAATCTTTGATTAGAACTTAAGGCAAGAACAGGAAGATTTCACTGAGGCAGCAGGAAAACAATATCCAAACACACAACCAGAGGGAAACGAAGGTAGGGAGCCAGAACCAAACACAATGGAACAATAGGAAACATGATAGAGATTAGCCAACCTGACAAAGACCCAGTTCCAATCCAAGTATTCAACCTACCAAAGGTTCATAGAATGATTTACAATGAAAATTATGATAACCACATGCAACACAGGAAAACACAGCCGGAGACCGCAGGCTGAGAATCCCAGCTGCACACAGAAACAGCCAAGCAACGACCCAATCAGGAACAACTGAACTTTGCAATATAGTGTCTTTAAATTCACTGTCTGCAATATCTCTCAGATCTGTGTAGTTTCTGATTCATAAACTGTAAATAATCAGTGCACTATTTTGCCCCAGGTCCTAATCCAGCAAATCTCTCAGCTACAAAGTGCAGCCACACATCCACCTGATCAACCAAACAGTGAAATTTGGCCCCTTTTGGCGACTTTTCCATCTTCAGCCTGTGGCAATAATGCTGTCGACTGTGATCGATCAACGGTTCTTCATAAACCTAGTAGGCTTTTACAAGAAGTTGAGTCATTTATGAAAGTAAAAAATGGAAAATTTTGACCTTAGCCTGTTTTGTTTGTTTGTTTTTTTAGTTGTGTCATAGATACTACAACCTTTGCAGTCACCTGATCTAAGCCTAGTTAAACACCTATGTTAGATTTCTGCCCTCTCTCCCACCATAAGCAAAACACCAAAGGAAGGAATATGCATTTAAGGGTTAACCCTTTATAAGGCAAGTGGCTATTTTTGGCACGTTTTAATAAATTTTTAAAACTTGTTAATTAAAAAAAAAGGTAAATAAGAAAGGCTCCATCTTGAAAAATTGTTTCAGATTTGGCTGAAAGTAAATGACTTGGCTCAGTTAGTCTGCCAGAGCCACAATACACATGCATCCATATACTGATACGTGGATATTTATCGTCTTAAGCCCTTGGTCCATTTCCGCAGCCTCTGCTTCATTAAAATGAAGTGCACTGAAAAAAAAAGTCTGTTGGATTTATATAATTGAAACATGTACATCGGTTGCACGCAATTAGATTATGTTTTCATTTTATAACTTCATTATATAATCCCAGCATAATATATACATGTTAAATGACTGTGAATATTTCATGTTGAAAACTTTTAATCATTTCATGTTGAAATATACTAATCCAAGTGTGTTTATATCATGCATTTCTGTCACATTTTATGTATATGAATCTTTTATACTTGTAACATAAATTTACTTCATGTTGAATATATTATGTAGTTTTTTATCTAGACATTACAATTAATTTAAATGTTTCACTTACAATGTAGTTATGTGGTAACAACCTAAAATGTATCACAATATAGATTTGGTGTTAATCTATCAAATCCATCTTACATAGCCTAAACCTTTTGAAAGTAGTACACTGTAGCAAGAATAAAACAAATACAGCTGATAACATTTTCCAATAAGCCAAACATTTTAATACAAAATAGTCAAAATTCAGATGAGTCTACATCCTAACAGTTTACAGCAGGGTTTTCAGACAAACCAAGGATCACTGACATAAAGTAGAAAAACAAAGTGCATGCCACATAACCTCTCTGTTCAGATACCGATACAAAAGTGAGTCTGACAAAAATAAATAAATAAAAATTTCAAATGGACTTCCACAAATGATTGACCCGCAAATCAAAGTTATATCTATCTTTTATAAAGGGCCAAGTTTCTGGGGTGTTATATGGAACACCATACCCCTTACTGCACAATTTCTTACAAACGTTTTCAGTTGGTAAAATGTGAAAATTATATCGAGTGCAGCTAAACACATCTTAAACAATGAAAATCCTTCTTTCTACAGAACGCCTTTTTTTAAAGTAACTAAGCATATTTAAAAGTTTGTTTACAACAACATGAGAACAATGAAAAGCAACTTAAATGGACAAGTCCTCAAATAAGCTGGTCATGCTCACTGGCCAGCATTACTCATTGAGTCTATTCTTCAGGACCTGGACTTTCTTTGAAAGTGTGCCACCATCTAGCTCCATGATCAGTTTCTGGATCACTTCAAAGGTATACCGGAGTTGATGAGGATAATCCATATTTAGAGCATACAGGAGGCCAAACAGTAGTGCAACAGCCAGAGGAACATTGTCTAAATCCTGGATAACAATTTGGCCTTCCAGGATAATTCCTACATCGTCTGGAGTAGGCTGCGCCTCCTGTTGTTTCACCGTGAAGATCCCCACAGTAGTTTCCTCAACTGATTCTTCAAAGGCTGTATCACTTACTCCCTGACAAAAAAAAAAGATTTAAATAAATTTAAAGCTTCCAGACCATGAGCTAAATGCAAAATTCACTCATTCACATAAACATTACTAGCTTAAAAGGCAATATTTAACTTTTTCAGATTTAGTTGGCATTGATAAAAATTACTTTATCCAATAATTAGTCAAATTTTAAGAAAAGCTAAAAGTATGTAAACTACTTAAAATTGATCTAGATGATAAATCACAAAAACTTGTGCCAGCAGAAACTGAATTTGAATTGCTCAGATTAAATCTGCATGTGCATAATTTGAAATTGAATGCACTGGTTTGAAACTGAATTTAACGATTTAATGGACTACTTTCACTTTCAGTTCAATAATTCAACTTCAGTTACAAAATTCAGATTTTTGTGCCACACATCCGGGTTCTTGAGAAAGCCAGTTATCAAACACATATTGACAGATTTACGTTTTCACATTAGATAAACGTCCTTTCGGCAATATATGCAGTCTATAGGAAGCAGTAATCAGTGTTGCCAGATATGATAATTATCATATGTATAATAAATAATTAAAAATGTCATGCAACTATTAGAAATGTAAAAAATTCTAGCAGTTTCATAATACTCACTACATGCTGTCGTATCAGATGTTCGGGGTCTTCATTGAGGTACACACAAAGGCCCTTCAGAACACTTTCACGCCCATGGTCGACATCTTCCTAGAGGATGTGTGGACAGATTTGAAATTACTACATTTCCTAATCAAAAAATGAATGAATCTTTTTTTTTTTTCATCTTACTTCAGTCATTTGGTCCATTATACTTTTTAGGCGTTTGCCTATTAGTCCACCTCTTTTTTTATAGAGAGCAATAAGTTTGGAAGACAGAATGTCTAGCTGCGAGAGGAACCGGGACTGCAGTGGCAGAGTGGTGATTCTCTTGAATTCAGCGTTTATCTGAAAAAATAGACAAATATTTTTTTTGGCTGAACCAACTTCAATTCAGTACATTTCATCACCATTTTACAAACCTCAAACACATCAAAGAGCGCAGGCCACTGTTCCTGGAAATCTTGTACCATGGGTGTTTCCCGAACTACCTCTAATCTTCTGTATAAGAACGTCTTGTCCATTTTTCGATGCACTGTTTCTTTGCCGTTCCTCTTTTTTACATCCATTTTAAGTTCCACTCGAAGTGTTTCTAAAGTTTCCTCAGTCTCTCCTGTGGGACAGGGGGGGCAATAGTTCACTTCAGAGCGCCTTGGCTTTTTAATGGCAAAAGCAGGGCCTTTGCCTTGTGGCTTGTGGCTCAAAGCATTGACAGTTACTTCGTGACAACCAAGTTTTCGTAACTGAGTTCGGTAAATTGAAAGCTTGTTTTTTAAGCGATGTTTCCAACCAGCATACCCACTTACTGAGCCTTGCTCTGACAGACAGGGATGCTTTAGTATGAGCGCCTCACCCACACTGTTGAACTGGTTGTCGGTTATATAAAGTCCATAATGAACAATTTCTTGCACAAGTCCATCGAGAATGTTTGACAAAAGTTTGTTATCTGGAGTCAGAAGTGTCCCATTTTCTTTATATTCTGCATTGGCTCGGTCAAGTTTTAACTCAGAGTCAAAGGAAAACTGAGGAACACAAAACTTGTCTGGCCACAATGACCTTGAAGTGGATGGCTCAGACTGAGACTCAGTTGAAGAAAGAATGTCTGTATCAGGACAACTCACACCAGAAAAACTTGAAGTTGACTGTGAACGACAACCAGCAGATGAAACAGGTGACTGTAAAATGGTTGGATCTGACAGATTTACCACCTTAATAGTGCCTCTGTTTTGTATTTCAGATACTGAGGTCAGATTCATGAAGTCATCATTAAAGAGTGGATCCATAAACTGTAGGTTGAAGGTGTAGGTCAGTCCACACTGGCGCTGTACTTCTTCCATAAGCTCACTCACAGATTGAGGAAGTCCACATGGTAGTGTTAGCCTCTGGCAGGTGTTGTCCACCAATATGACTTTCAGTATGCAGGGTGAAGCCATTATTCTCAGTCTGAAAAAGCACAAACCATAAAACAAAGTGTTAAATACAATCTTAAAAAAAGGGAGGGGAGAAAAAAAAAAATATATATATAAATATATATATATATATATATATATATATATATATATATATATATATATATATATATATATATATATATATATATATATATATCAGGATTTTTATATAAATTTTTTTTTAGTGTTTAGAGATTTTCAAAAGATCTGATCTGCTGATAAATTCACATTATTCTCAAAAACATATCTGGAGAGAAAAATATGCCAAGAACCAATCCAATTCATGTCACTGCTGTGTGCCTGCAGTGAACAGAGTTGTGCAGATTTTATAGTATTTGATTAAAGTTTTCAATGGTGCTAAGTGCAAGGAGTTAACAATGCCTTGACTTAAGCCTTGATGTAGTAATTATCATAACATACCTACATGTTAAATACAATGTAACAAACCTTTAACAATAATATGCCTTTTCAAGGTCACCATTCGGCTTGCTCCAACAATATAATCTGCCAGTGGATAGATGTCTCCCAGATCAGTTAAATGCACAAGCTTTGTCTCTCTGGTTGGTGATGGGGTTATTTCAAAGGCTCTGTAATGTTCAGTGTACCATCCGCATAGCATTCTCACAATAAGGAGCAATTCATTTTTAATGACACACATGTGCACAATCTCAGCAAAGTCTGGCATGCCGCTAGTTGACCCCTGAACAACTATCATGCCTGTGCTGTACTGTATGCCATTCACAGATGCATTCTTAGTCAGATTGACTTCAGTTATATCAGGATATTTTGATGTTAAAGCCAAAGCAATATTTGGATTCAAAAGATCCACTGGAAATGAGGACACACTAGGTACATCAAGAGAGGTTTTACCATAGGAGGGCGAGTTAAGGTGAAATGCTATCATGAATTGGTGCCTAGAGTCAGCGGAATGTTTTTAAAACAACTAGTATGTTTCACAACTTTTTTAAAGTAACTATGTTTAGCTTCAAACCTAAGTGTCCAGAGTGTAACCAAAGGACCAAAACACTTTATTAAATAAGGGTAGTGTTCAAGAAAGTGGTGCTTTGGTAAAAGTCTGGCAGCTGGAAACAAGTCTTTGTATCTTTGCCTGTGTTCAGTTATCTTGCTTTCAAGATATGAAATGGATTCATCAGTATGTGTTGGGGCAACAAGAAGTTCAATAATCTCTTTTAAATCCAGTAACACCAACCATGAAGGTTCATTTTCAGGTACTAAATGTCCAATCAAAAAAGGGAGAAACCTCAACAAACTCCAATTTTCGTGGGCGTTTCCCCCCACAGTTTTGCGAGCAGACAAATTTTGTGGCACAATATGAGGTTTATTTGTCTTATCTGACCACTTGTATGGAAAGGCCAATATTGCTTTATTTAGATTATCAATAGTAAAAAACTTTTTTGAAATTAATGCTGACAAGCAGTAAGCCAACTCCACTGGCACAACACCCTCTAATGCATCATGAGCTACATCAGGAGGAAAACCGGTCAGAACGTGGAAATGTGTGAGGTGTTTGGTAAAAATGCACTCTCTTTTAACTCCGAAACAATGATTATTTGTTTCCAGAGCCATTTTTATATGTTCATTGTGCAGTTCTTTAGTCCGCAGATTAAAAGCACCACAAGCAACTGTGTCAGATTCAACATCACATCTCTTAGCTGTACAAAATCGACAAAAGAACTCACCTGAAAAACTTTCAACAAAGCCTGCGATAGTGTGCGCACCTAAGTTATCAGAAACAATACACTGAACTGTACCTTTAAAAGATGTGCCCAACAAAGGGACAAACACACCATAAGTCTCCAAGGTTTTAAGATCTTGCAGGAGTGGCTGTAACACTTGCTCAAAACCAGACTTTTGCGTCAACACTTTTGAAAAGGACAGCAAGATAAATGGAGGACAAAGCTGAATGAGATCCTGGTGGCAGGTTACCCAAAACCCAATAAACACCACAGAGTTTTTGCTTTTTTCTAGAAGTGCCTAAAGGGTTGCAAATCTCAAATTCATCCACATACAGGCGAATAGAAATCCTGATTTCATCTGCATTCAATAACCCGTTTTCAATTAAATATTTGCCATCCACTGGAGATTTAAATTCATAGGAGGAGTCAACAATAAACTCACGCTTCCCTCTATGATTTGAAATAACCTTATCTAGAATAGCTTGGCAATTTAAAATTTGTTGTAATAATTTTAATATTGGAACATACTGAAAGGTTGCTTTTTTATTATCAAGAAGGTAAGTGACTGGTTCAACAACACAAAATTTTTCTCTGTAGTATTTTAACCTTCTATGCACAGTGCTAAGAGATCCCCCTTTTTCAATGGCTCTGCAAACTGGATTGGATGCACAAAGAGCTGATATAATATCCTTAACTAAATCATCTGTAAATTGGACCTTATGACGCTCAAGTATATCTCTTACAACACCAGTGGGAACTGAGGCAGAGTTGAGTAAATAATTAAGTTCCTGTAAAAACGCATCAACTGCAATACCTGGCACTTGTACCAAAAACTCCAGCTGTAATAAAGCTGTGGCTAGTTGCTGCTCAGTGTGGTCTTTAGGTAGCCTTTTTCTCTCTTGTGTGTCAAACGTGTCCACTTCCACACACTGAGCACCTTCTACACATTGATCCTCCTCCTGGAAATCAGATATTTCTGGAAATGAAGGTGTAGCTAAACGAGTGCTTTTTACAACACCTGGAATAAAATCCTCAAGTGTGTGTGGGGTGTGATGGCGACTTTTGTGAGACTTAAAAGTACCATAAATGCATGTTTGGAAACTACAACCATTAAACATACATTTTACATTTTCATGTTTTTTTAAATGTGTGTTGATGTTACTAAAATATTCTATTTCGTTTGCCAAATTCTTACAATCACAAAGTTGACAGGTAAAAGTTGAGTGATTTTTTTGTGTTACATTTCTGTGTAGTCTACTTTGGTGGCAAATTAATGCATTCCATGTTTTAAATGTGCATGGACAAGAAAAGTATGTACATGGAAATCTAGCAGTGCGCCCAAAGTGAGGATGTTTAACTTTGTAGTGTCTTAGAAGTTCAGACCTACTTGATACTTCTACCCGGCACCCCTTACACTGCCACTGTGGAGAGAGAGAAAAATAATGAAGAATCATTAAAGGCTTGTTGTTGTTACAAATTAACATTGTTCTCAAAAAGAGGCTAAACTAAAGTTTAATCTAAGGTGGTGTTTACCTTTCTTCTTTAACAGAACAAAACTAGTTAAAATGTGCGTTAATGATAGTTAATTGAGTCAGAAACCAGTATAAATCCATTTGTTTTCCTATTCATTAAAGAAAATTATTGTGTTTGACTTTTTTAAAACCAGCTACTCATACGTACCATACACTACAGAGCCTTTGAAACAGGCAAGCTTGCCATTCAATGCATTATTCTAGCAGAGCACCTGGAAGAAAAAAATATTTGCACTTATTTATTCTATAGGAAATTAAAAGAGGGCGCAATCTACCATGTGTTAATCGTTCATCTTCATGCGACAAGAGCACACCGTGATGGGCCAGAGCGAGCACGTGTGGGTGCAACCTCCACGGTGGGAAAAAAGTCCCAGTATGGCATATTTAAAGTGCTGGTATAGTAATGGTGATTACCAACCAACTTAAAGCACTGCTTAAATTCAGATACAACTGATTTACACACACACAAGGTGGGTCAAAGCAGGGCGGAATGATAAAAGTGAATTAGGCATTCTTGAAATTAATTGTGAGGCGCCATGTAACGCTAATATAGAGTCTAGCCATAGCCTAGCTTACATGCTAACGCTAACGAATAAACGTGTGGTGGGGTGCACCACACCACACGTTTATTCGTTAGCGTGTGGTGTGGTGGGGTGCACCTTTCGCTGTAAACACAGCATCGACTTTAATAGTCTACATACTATAAACTATAAAATTAAAACAATGAAAAAAACAAGACTCACCTTGCCTCCTTAAAGTTCCAGGCAGCACTGATAAAATCGGGCCTTCTTCTTCTGCAGTATAATTGCTTTTCCCGGGCAAAGGATTGGGAGGGGTAATTTAGTATCAAAAAAGTAGGAGGAGCTTTTCCATACATTGCAACTATTTCATGTAATGTGGTCATGATTGAAACATGTCCATCTAACAACAAGACTATTTACAAGGATGTTTCATGATTGAATCATGTTTAGGGAAACAGCACAATAAAAACATAATACTTTAACATAAATTTGTTTTACAAAATGAACAACCCCCCTTTTCCCATTTTTTCAGTGTGGTTAATTACATTTTTGTGGCCTTGTGCCGCTTGAGAGCAGGTAGTTATAGGATGCTGAATAACTTCACACTGGGTCAAGGACACAGGCCCTGTGATTCCAATTGGAACCAGGAGGCAAAATGCCACAAGTTTTCAGGAAACCAAGCTATGACTTGGCAATGTAATGCACATAAATAATAAATAATAGAATCAGTGTAAGAAAGAGTGGGAAGCATGAAGACACATTCAGAGCTATTATACCAATAACTAAAAACAGATTTTCCATAAGTCTTCTTCCACTACTGTTACCTATATAAATATAGATTTAACAGCACATTGGAAACAGCACAGAGCTGTGAAATGAGAAGAAAAAATATATATCTGCACAAAGAAGCTGTGATGCAAACAATACGACAAGAAATACTTACATAACTCGAGCGGCAGGGGTGCCTTTCTGTTTCTTCTGGAAAAATGACTGTTTTCCATGATGGAGAATTACTGTGCTTACCCTTGTTTGCTCAGTGCATTCTAACCGGCAAAACTAAGGTGCCGTTTACACGAGACCGTTTTCATTTTGAAACGGTGTCGTTTTGATGCGTTTCAGCCTTGCGTTTACACGACAACGGTGTCGTTTTGATGCGTTTCGCCCTTCTGTTTACACGACAACAGAGTGAAAACGATGTGTTTCAGAAACGGGGTCCAGAGTGGAGCGTTTCAGAAACGCACCGGCTTGCGTTTTCGTGTAAACACTTGAAACCGGGGTGATTTGAAAACGCTCGACTCGCACATGCGCACTATGGTTGCGACGGCCAGTTTTTCGCGCACGCGCAAACTGATAAACAGTACTCGCGGATTCACGAGTGCTTCTTATGCTTTTCCTGTGTTTTTACCGTTTTGTAATTCAGCGTTGTGTGCAGCAGCGATCCAACCTCATCATCTGTCCACACAAAACCTCTCACATTGGCCGTTTTGTAAGTAATGAACAATTTGCCGCACTACCTACTGTGTCACTCCACGCATGCGCGTCTTGCGTAAACAAACTGCAAAGAGAAAACCAACGCCAACTTGTGGCCTGGCATGGGAACTACATCGTTTTCATCGTTTCACATGTCCTCGTGTAAACGCGGATCGTTTCTGAAATGCCATCGTGTAAACGAAAGGCTGAAACGCATCAAAACGACACCGTTTCCAGTGAAAACGGCCTCGTGTAAACGGCACCTAAAAGTACATTCAGCATGTAGCGCACGTACAGCAAACACTGTAGAGTTTTGCTCTGATCCCAGTTAGACATCAGTTTGTTTTTTTGGACTTAACACCAATGTAAGGACAGAGAGCGTTACACTGAGGATTTATTATAAGCTCAGAATCAAATCTGTAGGCTGCATCTTTCTGACTCTGTGACTGTGGGTATGAATGGAGCTTTCAGACTCTCCACCGGTTTCCTTGCACTGGAAACATTCAGGCCTCAGTCACACTAGAGGAAAAGCAGGCTGGCAACCTCTGTGCAACCATGGAAAAACAGTGGTTGGAGACTGATTGCACTCATTTTTTTTTTTTTTATGTCTGGGGACATTTTTATTGCAAAGAGACTGCACAGGTCACCTGGTGGGTGGCAACCTGCCTGCCCAGCTCAGACTGACTGCAATCAATCTCACACAGATTGCTGAAGGTCTGCAATTAATTGCCATTTAATTTATAAACAGGAGACAGATTGCCAGCATGTTGCAATGAGTTGGAGTCTGTCTGCACTGTTGAGCAAAGCATCTGCTCCATCACTCGTTACTCCAAGTGAGGATACAATCTGATGAATCACACAAACCCCAGTTACTGAGGTTTATGGGAATTTTTACTGTAAATTTTGCTGAAAAGGATGCCTTATATATGTGTTAAAGTTACCGCTAGGAGTGTTTATGTATTTGGAATGAGAGGGGGAAATGTTATCAGAACCAGTGAGTAATTGGCACAGCTGGATGGCTCAAAGCTGTGAGTATACTGCCAAAACTTTAGCTCTGTTCTTTTAACTCTTTACTCATTGCTCATTCTGAGTGTTCAGAGCTGAGCCCCACATATTCCTGCTCTGCAGTAACACTGGCATTTTAATATTTTAGAGAGCAGGGAGAGCATTTTTTAGGTTTTACAACGCTCAATTTTGGTGAAAAACATCTATTTTCATGTAATATCATGCTCCGTTTTCCCTGAGACATGAAAACATAACAGCCACAGTGATTTAATATATTTTATTGGATGTGAAAATGGCAAAAACATTCTGGAAGTATTGGGATTTCTTATATAGTCATGTGTAACCATTACAATCATTAAACAGTGCCCTCACTGCTGTGTCATAAAAAGTTCCTCATGTGATCTACAGTACCTTCTATACCTATCAATTTTAAGCCAGAATACAAAACATAAAAAAATTGCTTATTGCAAACTAGTCTGTGTGTTCACAGCAATGACAGGAAATCTTTAGTGTGTGGGACTTGCACATGTGTTTCCCACACACACTGACATGGTAGCTCAGGTGCCTTTATAATCATATAACCCCCTCCCACTCAGCTCCTTTTATGATCTCTGTCTTTATCTCAGAAAGGTTAATCCTAGCTAGCTCAGATTAATGAGATTCCAACTGGTTTAATTTGATATTATTTTGTTACATCCCAGATGCTTGTACTCGCAGGTGTAAATGCAAATGTAATACACTCACATTTATGTAGTGCTTTTCTAGTCTTTACTGACCACTCAAAATGGTTTTAATTACATTCATACAGCACTTTATTCTATATACTTAAAGCACTTTGCCTACCTCACAGTCATGTCCAATTTAGAATCACTAGTTAACCTAACCTAACCTAACCTAACCTAACCTAACCCAGTATCTTTGGACTGTGAGAGGAGGGTGGAATACTTAGAGAAAACCCACATGGGCACAGGGACAATATGCAAATTCCACACAGAAAGTCCCCATCTGGGATTTCAATCAAGAATCTTCTTGCAGTGAGACAACTGTGTTAACCATTCTACACCAGGCAACCCTATTATAGATCCTTTGTCTCTGTCAAGGTGTCCTTTAACCCTCTAACTTTCCCTATGTGCACTATATATTTTCACTCGTATGCTTTTTTCCCCTGTTTTGAGATTCCCCTGTGATCCTTCAAAGATCAGGAGGTACCTGCCTCTGTGAGAACCTGGGCAAATGCAGTGGGAACACAGACATTTCTCGTAACAAACTAAACCCCCTCTTGATCTCTGTCACTACTGTCCCATAAACAATACACATAGACATGTCATGCACAGTTTCCTTGATGTGACCCACACGGAACATGGGAATGGATCCGGGTCAGATTTGATCCAGAACATTCTGAGTGTTCAAAAATTTGTAGCACCTGATCAATCGTATAAAATTTGAGAATATTTTCATTTCTCTATATTTTGGGTCACTTTAGGAAAAGTCTTCAAATTTCCAGCTAAAAGAATGACATTTGGCATTTTTACTGCAGTCAAATGTGAAAATGGGTCATATTTGACCCAACCAGCGTGTGGGGGTTAAATAATATTTTCAAAGGTACAGATTCTGAAAATCTAACTCCATATATTTTCCACTGAAAATCACCTAAATGAGAATTAGTGGGTCTACCAGATAGCAACAATTGCACAGGAATGGCGCCTACATGCATGGTGGGACAGATCTAAAACAGATTCAGACTGGATCGGGATCTACAGATGAGGACAGAATCAATTTTGATTTTCATGGTCTTTGGACATGGACCTTGGTCTTCAGTTCATCGTATAGATTTTCAAGTCAGGGCTTTGTGTGGGCCAGTCAATAACATTCACTTTGGTCTTCTGGAGGTAGGTCTTCACCAAGAGTGAGCCAGTTTTGCTGCTGACTGGTTGAGGTTTTCTTTCAAAATCTTCACATATCCATCTTTCTCTGTGATTCCTTCTGTGTTGTTCTGTGGGTTGTAATGTACACCTCTCCCTTCTTTCTCCAAACATGAGCAGCATCTCTGTGGCCAAAGGGCTCTAGTTCCATGTCATCAGACCAAAGGACATGCTTTCAGTATGCATAATCTTTCTTCCAGGTTGTCCTCAGCATGTTTCTGTCTGACTTGAAGGCGTCTATTCTGCACAAGTGGAGTTTTTCTTGGTCTGCAACCTTGCAGTGCATTCCTGTGCAGAGTTTTACTGATTGCCTTTTTGAGACTGCAATTCCCGACTTGGCTAAGTCATTCGCTAGTGTCTCGGCAGTTGTTCTGGAGTCTTTAGACACATCTCTCACTAGTTTTTTTTTTTTTCTTTTTGTAATCTTTCACTTCCTGGCTTGTTCTGCACTGTGTGGATCTCTTTGAATTTCTTGATGATACTTCACATTCCAATTCTTGATACTATGATAACTTTGTATATCCATCTCCTCCTTTGTGATCATCAACAATTCTTTTTCTAAAATCTGATTCCTTTAGTTTTTGGCATGATGCTTCCTCAAGTGACAGCTGAAACCTTTGATGAAGTTTTAATACTGTTTGTAACTTGAAAGATAACCCTCAGTTTTAACTTGATTTTACAAGCTTTGAACATCTTAGATGGCTGTTTCACTTTCTCTCAGCCTGGAAAGCTAACCTGGCTTTCATTTGCTTTGGTTTGATTGCACTCTTGTTTAAACCATATGTAGTTTTCCATTTGATTTTTCTTGGTTTAGTTGTTGCTAAGGCTTTGGGTTGCTTGTTATGTCTTGAACGAGCTGTGCTGTGCTTATTTTCAAATATTGTTAGAATAAAAAAAATACCACTTTCAGCTGTTTACAGCAAGCATATATATTTAGAAATTTGTGTCTTGGACGTGGTAACATCCTACAACTACATCTACACAAAAAAACTAAGTAGCACTTGAACTCTGGCAGTGCAGATGATCACATGACCAGAATGCAATATCTCCTCAAAGACTCTGTTTGCTCTGGTGTTTGTATATGGTATCAAATCCATTCTACTGAACATCAACACTGTGAGACAAATTTGATGTGTCAAATATATTGTGGATGTTTGTGGATGCAGTCATTTTTCATCACTGTGTGTTTGCCTGTGTGTAGTGAGTGACATTGTGGGCAGCGTCCACATGACAGTGGATAAGTAGCTGAGGGATTAACAGATTAATATGGATAATATGACTAGGAACAATATTTACTGTGTGATGGAACATCCATCTCAAACACTGCTGGGTTATCTCTTTATATTTAGTGAGTAAACAGCTAAAGGCCCATGGCTCTTACCTCCAACACACACTCACTGAAATAACTGTGTTCATATTGTGTTTTAGATTACACTGACCCACACAAACCATATTTCTGGTTTAACATTCAGATGCTCTTAATTTATTTAAAGGTCCCCAGGTACTTTCTAAACTGTAGCTTAGAAACACCTGACAGGGGCACTTCACAGCCACTTTCTCTCCACTCCAGTCGAGTTTGAGGATCTGCCAGGAAAAATGAGATAAACTGCCAAAATTAAGATTTGCAAAGCCTATAGAGATGTAACCCATGAAAACTCTGTGCTGCAAATGGTGCATGGTACTACTTTAATCTTTCTCCAGGTCCTTTGGCAAATATGTTTTGTCAATATTGTGGTACTTTGAGGTACCATGTGGTATAGACATGGACACTTATCAAGCAGCAGTATTAACTTCTCCAGTGTTGTTTAACACTTGTAGAAGGTGTACAAGTGGCACCTCTTGGCTGGAGTAAAAGCTAAGTACACCCTTACTGTTTCCATAGGAAACAGCAGGGTAACTAGCAGCCAAGTACTGCTAATCAAATGTACTTCATTAACTGATCATCAGCAAGCGTGACCATCTCTACAAAAGCACACATTTTAGCAGTTTGCTGCTCTTGAGCATTCGGGCATTTGTTGACACAATGCTACAATCTTCCCAGGAGTGGATGTCCCAGCAAATTCCCCCCAAGGTCAGATCATACAATATTCAGAGAAACAAAAACACTAAGAGCTGCATCTCACACTCTATAGGCCTCAGTTAGCTTGTTAAATTGTTAAAGTTCATGATAGTATAATTACAAAAAGACTGAACAAGTATGGCTTGTTTAGAAGGTTTGCTAGAGGAAGCCTCTTCTCTCTAAAATGAATATGGCAGCTGCATCTCAGCAAACCACAATACTTCTAAAGCAATGTACTTATCAGCACAAACACCTCACACCGACTGTCAAGCATGGTGGTGGAGGGGTCATGATCTGGGCTTGTTTTACACCTTGCAGTCATTGAGTCGACCATAAACTCCTCTGTATACCAACACATTATAGAATCAAATGCAGGGTCAGCTGTCCAACAGCTAAAGCTTGTCTCAAATTGGGTCATGCAATGATCCCAAGCACTCCATCAGATCTATAACAGGATGGCTGTAATGGCCGAGTCAAAGTCCAGCCATCTGCCTGATTAAAATGCTGTGGCAGGAACTTAAGAGCTGTGCATAAACAAAGCTTGCAAACCTCAAAGAACTGAAGTGGTGTAATAAAAAAGAGGTGTCCACAGATGGTCTGCATAGAGTCTTGTGAAAACTTAGTCACATAACTGTAAGAAACACACTAATGAGATACAGTATAATGAGATACACTCATATCTCACAAGTCGTAATAATGCTATACTCTGTATAGCAATATTATGACTTTAAACTTCAGATCAATCTTTTGACCTCGGAGAGGTCAGACGTCAAATGTGACATATTTTAAATCTTTATACGGTGCTTTCTACATGGTGACAATACACTCCACGCTTGTAAGAATCATAGTTTCTAAGCTTTTTGTCAACTTTTGATCAATAAATCATCATGTTACATGCATATTTGGCCTATTGATAACAGGGTTTCTTCTGATTGGACTTGGGGGATACCTGAAATATCATGAAACTAGGAAAGTCTGGGCAGCCGTTCAGGCCTTTGTAAGGCTGCCTGACCAGTGCGAAGTTATGTGCAGAGCAGTGCTCACTCAGACTGAGTATCTGCTGGAGCTGCACCGCAAGTTGGATGCGAGTCTTGAGGCTCGCAGGCCAGCGGCGGCAGCACCCACAGCCAGAATGGATTAAATCTTGTAGAAGTGTCTGTTTCTGTGCGGCGAGGAAGGAACCAAGAAAATTCGGATGATTGGATTTTTCACCTGAAGACTGTAAGGCTGCCTCACTTATCCCGTTGTGTTCGCTATTGTTTCCATCTTTTTTAAACGGCAGCGCCTCTGATAACTGCAAGGCTGCCGACATTTATCTCCCCTGTTTGTTTGATTTGTCTTTTCTCGGATGGGTGTTCTGGAACGTAATTTTGTTGTATGTTTGACATATAATGACAATAAAATTCTTCTGATTCTTCTGATGTTTTGATGGATTGTTAACATGACCCCGCTCTACACCCCTACAAAGTTTTATCAGAATTCATTCAAAATGACAGAATGGCACGCATACATGCACACATGTATCTGTCACTTGGTGTTGGCTCTCACTGCGGTATTGTATCACTTCCTGTTCCTGTTTCGGAGCACAGTGTTTTGCTGTCTGTTAGCTGTTATATCTGTATAACTCGATTTATCTGGATAATAACATATTTTAGTGTAATCTTCACCTACTTTAAATAGCATACTCTTTGCTGAATCACCTGTATTCACATTACTCACTTTATTTGTTTTTAGAAATTCGCTAGCTTAGCTCAGCTAGTAGCTTAGCCCTTAGCCGACTCACTACCAGCATGGCTTCTTCTCCTGTCTCTCCTGCACTTTCCTGCTCTGGGTGTCACATGTTTAGTTACTCCTCGGCCTCCTTTAGCAGTAACGGTACTTGTAATAAATGTAGTCTGTTTGTAGCTCTGGAGGCCAGGCTTTCTGAACTGGAGACTCGGCTCCGCACCCTGGAAAATCCTACATCTAGCAAGGCCCCTGTAGCGGGTGCGGACCATGGTAGCTTAGCCGCCATTAGCTCCCCCCCAGCAGATCCCGAGCAGCAGGGAAAACAGGCCAGCTGGGTGACGGTGAGGAGGAAGCGTAGTCCTAAGCAGAAGCCCCGGGTACACCACCAACCTGTTCACGTCTCTAACCGTTTTTCTCCACTCGGCGACACACCCGCCGAGGAACAAACTCTGGTTATTGGTGACTCTGTTTTGAGAAACGTGAAGCTAGAGACACCGGCGACCATAGTCAAATGTCTTCCAGGGGCCAGAGCAGGCGACATTCATGGAAATTTGAAACTGCTGGCTAAGGCTAATCGTAGATTTGGTAAGATCGTTATTCACGTCGGCAGTAATGACACCTGGTTACGCCAATCGGAGGTCACTAAAATTAATATTGACTCGGTGTGTAACTTTGCAAAAACGATGTCGGACTCTGTAGTTTTCTCTGGGCCCCTCCCCAATCAGACCAGGAGCGGCATGTTTAGCCGCATGTTCTCCTTGAATCGCTGGCTGTCTGAGTGGTGTCCAAAAAATGACGTGGGCTTCATAGATAATTGGCAAAGTTTCTGGGGAAAACCTGGTCTTGTTAGGAGAGACGGCGTCCATCCCACTTTGGATGGAGCAGCTCTCATTTCTAGAAATCTGGCCAAATTTATTAACCCTCCTAAAAACTGACTACCCAGGGTTGAGACCAGGAAGCAGAGTTGCAGTCTTACACGCCTCTCTGCAGCTTCTCTCCTCCTGCCATCCCCCCAAAACCCCATCCCCATAGAGTCGGTGCCTGCTCCCAGACCACCAAAAACCAAAGCTAAAATCAGCAAAAAGCTATTTAAGCATAAAAATTCAAAAACAATAAATAATACAGCTTCATCAACTGCACCAAAGAATAAAACAATTAAATGTGGATTGTTAAACATTAGGTCTCTCTCTTCCAAGTCCCTATTAGTAAATGATTTAATAATTGATCAACATATTGATTTATTCTGCCTTACAGAAACCTGGTTACAGCAGGATGAATATGTTAGTTTAAATGAATCAACACCCCCGAGTCACAGTAACTGTCAGAATGCTCGAAGCACAGGTCGAGGAGGAGGATTAGCTGCAATCTTCAATTCCAGCTTATTAATTAATCAAAGACCCAGACAAAGTTTTCATTCTTTTGAAAGCCTGACTCTTAGTCTTGTCCATCCTAATTGGGAAAATCAAAAACCTGTTTTATTTGTTATTATCTATCGTCCACCTGGTCCCTACTCAGAGTTTCTGTCTGATTTCTCAGACTTTTTATCTGATTTAGTGCTCAGTTCAGATAAAATAATTATAGTGGGTGATTTTAACATCCATGTAGATGCTGAGAATGACAGCCTCAACACTGCATTTAATCTATTGTTAGATTCAGTGGCTTCTCTCAAAATGTAAAGGAGCCCACCCACCACTTTAATCATACTCTGGATCTTGTCCTAACATATGGCATAGAAACTGAAGACTTAACAGTATTCCCTGAAAGCCCCCTCCTGTCTGATCATTTCTTAGTAACATTTACATTTACTTTAATGGATTACACAGCAGTGGGGAATACGTTTTATTACAGTAGAAGTCTTTCTGAAAGTGCTGTAACTAAGTTTAAGGATCTAATTCATTCATTGTTATGCTCTTCAGTGCCATGTGCCAACACAGTGCAGAGCAGCTACCTAAACTCTGCTCCCAGTGAGGTCGATTATCTCGTCAATAGTTTTACATCCTCACTGCGTATAACTTTGGATACTGTGGCTCCTCTGAAAAGGAAAGCTTCAAATCAGAAGTGCCTGACTCCGTGGTATAATTCACAAACGCACAGCCTAAAGCAGATAACCCGAAAGCTGGAGAGGGAATGGCGTCTCACTAAATTAGAAGATGCTCATTTAGCCTGGAAAAAGAGTTTGTTGCTCTATAAAAAAGCCCTCCGTAAAGCTAGGACATCTTACTATTCATCATTAATTGAAGAAAATAAGAACAACCCCAGGTTTCTTTTCAGCACTGTAGCCAGGCTGACAAAGAGTCAGAGCTCTGTAGAGCCGAGTATTCCTTTCACGTTAACTAGTAGTGACTTCATGGATTTCTTTACAAATAAAATTTTAGACATTCGAGAAAAAATTATTCATAACCATCTCAAAGATTATTCTTCATGTTTGGCTGCTTTCAGCACTGCTGGTATTTGTTTAGACTCTTTTGCTCCAGTTGATCTTTCAGAGTTAACTTCAATAGTTACTTCCTCCAAACCAGCAACATGTTTGTTAGATCCCATTCCTACTAGACTGTTCAAAGAAGTCTTTCCAATTATAGATGCTTCAATCTTAAAAATGATCAATCAGTCTTTATTAGTTGGCTATGTACCACAGACCTTCAAGGTGGCTGTAATTAAACCTCTGCTTAAAAAGCCATCCCTTGACCCAGCTGTCTTAGCTAATTATAGGCCAATCTCCAACCTTCCTTTTCTCTCAAAGATTCTTGAAAGAGTAGTTGTAAAACAGCTAACTGATCATCTGCAGAGGAACGGTTTATTTGAAGAGTTTCAGTCAGGTTTCAGAATTCATCACAGTACAGAAACAGCATTAGTGAAGGTTACAAATGATCTTCTTAGAGCCTCTGACAGTGGACTCATCTCTGTTCTTGTCCTGTTGGACCTCAGTGCAGCTTTTGATACTGTTGACCATAACATTTTATTACAGAGATTAGAGCATGCCATAGATATTAAAGGTACTGCACTGCAGTGGTTTGAATCATATTTATCTCATAGACTCCAATTTGTTCATGTAAATGGGGAGTCTTCTTCACACACTAAGGTTAATTATGGAGTTCCACAGGGTTCTGTGCTAGGACCAATTTTATTTACATTATACATACTTCCCTTAGGCAGTATTATTAGAAGGCACTGCATCAATTTTCATTGTTATGCAGATGATACTCAGCTTTACCTATCAATGAAGCCAGATGACACACATCAATTAGTTAAACTGCAGGAATGTCTTAAAGACATTAAGGCCTGGATGACCTCTAACTTCCTGCTTCTAAATTCAGATAAAACTGAAATTCTTGTTCTCGGCCCCACAAATCTTAGAAACATGGTGTCTAACCAGATACTTACTCTGGATGGCATTACTTTGGCCTCCAGTAACACTGTGAGAAATCTTGGAGTCATTTTTGACCAGGATATGTCCTTCAATGCACATATTAAACAAATATGTAGGACCGCTTTTTTGCATTTGCGCAATATTTCTAAAATTAGAAACATCCTTTCTCAGAGTGATGCTGAAAAGCTCATTCATGCATTTATTACTTCTAGGCTGGATTATTGTAATTCATTATTATCAGGCTGTCCTAAAAGCTCCCTGAAAAGCCTTCAGCTGATCCAAAATGCTGCAGCTAGAGTACTGACAGGGACTAGAAAGAGAGAGCATATTTCTCCCATATTGGCTTCTCTTCATTGGCTCCCTGTTAAATCTAGAATAGAATTTAAAATTCTTCTCCTCACATACAAGGTCTTGAATAATCAGGCACCATCTTATCTCAAAGACCTCATAGTACCATATCACCCCAACAGAGCACTTCGCTCTCAGACTGCTGGCTTACTTGTGGTTCCTAGGATACTTAAGAGTAGAATGGGAGGCAGAGCCTTCAGCTTTCAGGCGCCTCTTCTGTGGAACCAGCTTCCAGCTTGGATTCGGGAGACAGACACCCTCTCTATTTTTAAGATTAGGCTTAAAACTTTCCTTTATGATAAAGCTTATAGTTAGGGCTGGATCAGGTGACCCTGAACCATCCCTTAGTTATGCTGCTATAGGCCTAGTCTGCTGGGGGGTTCACATAATGCACTGTTTCTCATTCACCTTATTTACTTTGTTTATACTCCACTCTGCATTTAATCATTAATTGATATTAATCTCTGGCTCTCTTCCACAGCATGTCTTTCTCTCCCCTCAGCCCAACCGTTCGCGGCAGATGACTGCCCCTCCCTGAGCCTGGTTCTGCTGGAGGTTTCTTCCTGTTAAAAGGGAGTTTTTCCTTTCCACTGTCGCCAAGTGCTTGCTCATAGGGGGTCGTTTTGACTGTTGGGTTTTCTCTGTATTATTGTAGGGTCTTTACCCACAATACAAAGCGCCTTGAGGCGACAGTTTGTTGTGATTTGGCGCTATATAAATAAAATTGAATTGAATTGAACAAATGCTACCAAAAACATAACCTCCATGGCAGAGGTAATAATTCCATTTAAAGTGAGTTAAATAAATGCCACTGCCCCCCATACAATATTTGTAGGTGGAAAGTGTCTCCCTACGCTTTGTTTTTCTGTGTATTACTGTTGTATTTCTAGTGTTTTAAATTACATAACACGTGTTCCCACTGGAGAAGTCGTGAGACCCAGCAGCTGTGGCTGGAGTTGATTCATTCCTTTTGCTCTCAGTTCATGCAGCCCTGTCCACCATGTCATAGCTCAGACAGAACAATGGTACTGCATATATTCAGGAGGGAAGAAGAGACCCCTTGAAGTTTATTTCCCGTTTTCCACAAATTTAACAAAATTTCAAGCTGTTTTTTTCATCTGTAAAAACCACTAAAATGAATATTAGGCTAAAATGATGCAGTAGCTAACTTAATGGTAGCAGGAAAAAAAAAAAAATTGGTGCATTGGCCCAGCTGAGCTGGCCACCATTCTTGTAACACACTGGCAGAAACCAGAGACAGTATAAATATGTAACTGGATGTAACTTGTGGTTCAGAAAGCAATGTCAACACAGAAGTACACTAAACCCGAATTATTTTAAAGGCCATCAAAGGCCAACAGCTGCGGCTGCAAAAACTCTTCCAGTTCAGTAGAGGTCTTTGGGATAATGACCTTCTGCCAGGACCTCTGGAAACACTTTGCTGTTGAGTTTATGGTGTCAGTGGCTAATTAAGTCCATTTACTCCATTTTTGTCTTTCTAGGTGTTAGAAAAGAGGCTTATCCACCTTGGCTACTACCTTGTCAAGTCAGGTCAAGTCTTGTTTTTAAATATAAATGTCTTGACCAGCCTTGTTGACAATGATATGAATCACATGCAAGCCTTCAGCTCATTCTAACTGAACTAATGACCATGTCACCACTCGCAGCTCACCTTCTGTGGTGTCACTGTTTATCAGCTGGTTTACAAAAAAATATCTGTGATCTGTCATCAGGGTATCATAACAGAGAAACATAAGAGGTGAGAAAGCCACACATGATTCACTCTTTCAACTTGTCTCAGACATCAGAATAAGTCTTCTGAATTCAATACGTAAAGTGTAGTAGCTGTTCTCATCCTAGTGTAACAAAATTACCTCTTGTAAAGTTCTCCTTCACATGCAGCCACACCTCCTTATTGATTAAACAGCCAAGCTGTCCTGCAACCAAATGTAATCTCTGCTGAAGACAAGGTTTTATTGTTGGCTGGTATTAAGTTCTTTGTTGTTCAGTAAGAAAAAAAAAAAGGATCAACACAGCAACGTGAGCCTTTTTTTGGTCTATGACAGAATGATACAGATAGAATCAGTTCTGTGACACAGAGACAGAACAGGGGGGAAGAATAAAGAGACCCAGGGAGATAAAACAATCTGGATAAACCAGAGGACTGAGCCAAAGAGCTGACAGCAGGCTCTTGTCCACAGAATAGCCCAAAACAGCCTAGGGAAACTGCTAACTTTGCATCTGCACTCTGTGTGTGTGTGTGTGTGTGTGTGTGTGTGTGTGTGTGTGTGTGTGTGTGTGTGTGTGTGTGTGTGTGTGTGTACATTTTTATATTTGTTCTCCTGTTTGAGCATTGTGTTAGTCCCCTGTTACATTTGGGATCTTTGTTTAAAAATGTAATTACTGTACTGTACACTGACACACACACACACACACACGCACGAACACATTCAATTCATGAATACACACAGATCACCAAATACAGTTTAGTTTATCCTTCTGTCCACTGTTGATAGAAAAGTGGAAGCCCCCAGCTATGCTGTGGGTTATCTGCCCACCGATCTGCCCCAATATTCAGAATGTCTCAGACCTATACGAACCCTGTCTGAATTTATTCAGCTCATCCTTTTGTATAGCCTAACCCTTTTTCTTAACAAATGCATTGGTGTCATGATATTCCAATACTGATGACCAAGATATATCCAAAAAAAAAAAAAAAAATCATATCTCAGAAACGTGTGCATGTGGTGATATCGTAAACAATGACCAAAGTGATTACAACTAAAAGCATTGTTTTCAGTTTGTTGTTTCTGCAACAAACACAAGAAGCCAGATTGAGAGAATTGATTCAGAGACTTCAGGAACTAATTCTTAATAATTAGTTCTCTTGTCTTCTCCTGCTGTTGCTGCTCCTTTCTTCTCTGCTCCTCAAGCCTGTGAGCTGAGCTCCTTGGTGAGCTCCACTACTGTTCCCTGAGCTTTGACTCGCAGGTGTTCTTTCTGTCACTTGCCTGACAGTTCTTGCAGTTTGGGGCTCTATATTCTGCTGCTGCATATGTCAGTGACATTTGTTCATAGTGGTTTAGTTCATGTAAAAACTCCATCCATCCATTTATCCATCCATTTTCTGCCACTTACAGAAATGCTCATTTTAGAGCTTCAAATTGGGACTTCTCAAACCAATGGATGACATCACAGTAGCTGCAGTGTTGTGAAAAAATATTTCCCCCCTTCCTGATTTCTTATCTGTCACACTTACATGTTTCAGATCATCAAACAAATTTTAATATTAGACAAAGATAACCTGAGCAAAAAAAAAAAAAAAAAAAAGATTTTTAAATGATGATTTCATTTATTAAGGGAAAAAAAGCTATCCAAACCTACCTGGCCCTGTGTGAAAACCCTAAACCTAATAAGTGCTTGTGCCATGCTCGGCAACAAGAACTGCAATCAGGTGTTTGCAATAACTGGCAATGAGTCACTCACATCGGTCTGGAGGAATTGTGGCTCAATCTTCTTTGCAGAATTGTTTTAAAGCTAAAGTAGAGGAGGTTGAGAGCCCAAAGGACCTCTTAAAGGTTATGTACACTTCAAAACCTTAATTATGGTTTCTTTTTTTGAGCCTTTCAGAGGTGGACTTGCTGGTGTGTTTCTGATCAATGTCCTGCTGCACAACCTGTGATTGAACTTCAGTGCACGAACTGATAGGCAGACATTCTTCTTCAGAAGCAGAATTCATTGTTCCATCGAAGTTGCACAGGTCCAGAAACAGTAAAGCAGCCCCACTACCACCACCACCATCTTTGACTAATGGAATGATGTTCTTTTTGTGGAATGCTGCTAGTTTTACACTAGATGTAACGGGACGCAAACCTTCCAAAAAGTTCAGTTTTTGTCTCATCAGTCTATGGAATATTTTCCCAAACGTTTTTGGGATCATCAAGATGTTTTTTGCAAATATCAGATGATCCTTTCTGGGTTTTACTGGTCCACAGTGGTTTTCACCTTGGATGCCATTTTTGTCCAGTCTCTTTCTCACTATGGAATCATGAACACTGACCTCAGCTGAGGTAAGTGAGGCTTGTAGTTTTTTTAGATGTTGTTCTGGGTTCTCTTGTGACCTCCTGGATGAGTCGTTTATGCACTCTTGGCCATTCCTGGGAAGGTTCACAGCTCTCCCAGGTTGTCTCCATTTGTGGAGAATGGGTCTCACCGTGGTTCACTGGCATCCCAAAGCCTTAGAAATAGCAATTGCTCTTTTACATAGGGCCTGGTAGGTTTGGATAGCTTCTTTTTTCAATTAATAAATGAAATCATTGTATAAAAACTGCATTTTTTATTTACTTGGGTAATCTTTGTTTAATATATACATTTGCTTGATGATGTGGAACATATAAGCATAGGCGTAGGAACCGGGGGGGATGGAGGGGACATGTCCCCCCCAATATTGGAGACAGGCGCATTTGTCCCAAACAAAAATTACACAGCAGAGGAGAAGAATACTTGATTTTGAAATTTTTAACTCGTGTGCTTTTATTTTGAAGGCACAACATGTGCTCCCCCCCTTCCTTTGAACGGCTCTGAGTGTTGGGGAGGTGGGAGGTCTGTCGGGATTGTTGCCATGAACAGGACTGAGGCATAGGCGACATATGCGGCTACCACCACCAGGGGGCCCCCAAGCTCACATACATTTGTAATGAAACTTTATGCTAGTGCACTGGTAACATTTATCTGTGCATTGGTAACAATTATCTGTGCACTGGTAACATTTATCTGTGCATTGGTAACAATTATCTGTGCACTGGTAACATTTATCTGTGCACTTGTAACATTTATCTGTGCATTGGTAACAATTATCTGTGCACTGGTAACATTTATCTGTGAATTGGTAACATTTATCTGTGCATTGGTAACAATTATCTGTTCACTGGTAACATTTATCTGTGAATTGGTAACATTTATCTGTGCATTGGTAACATTTTGTCCCCTTAGAATTATAAGGTTCTATCTAAGTTCTGACCAGTTTTGAGACATTGAGCTTTAAAGTTTTTGCACTCTGTATAGCAAAAATTACACATGGAATAAGTCTTGTTCACACGATTATGAAACACACCCTATATGTATTCTAAATCAGTAATATCAAAATCCTATTAAATGTGCAAATGGGTTTTTTTGTTGTTTTTTTTAACAATAATGCAGATAGAACCTTCTAATTCTAAAAACTCCTTTTTTGTTTGGAATTATAAGGTTCTATCTGCAAAATGTGATAACTACTACTGATTTTCAAGGAATGAAAAATAGTTAACTTATAGTAACTTTTAAACCATAAAATTATAGATATAATAGTGTCCACAAGTATGGTTAAATCAAATTTAATGAATTCTGTGACATTTTTTAAAATTTCTTCTTTCATGGCAAACTGTTTTTACGGACACATTTCCCTTCCCTTTACTAGAAGAAGATGATGCTTGACAAAGTTTAATCTTTGAATGTTTCAAGGCTACAACATCTCCATCCATCCATTCTCTTCCGCTTATTCTGTTCAGGGTCGTGAGGGGGGGTCTGGAGCCTATCACAGCTGACATAGGGTGAGAAGCACAGTACACCCTGTGTAGGTCGCCAGCCAGTCGCAGGGCTAACACAGAGAGACAGACAACCATTCACACCTATGGGCAATTTAGAGTGACCAATTAACCTAACCGCAGTAACTGCGTGGCTTTGGACTGTGGGAGGAAACCCACACAGACACGGGGAAAACATGCAAACTCCACACAGAGAGACCCGGGCCAAGGTGGAATTGAACCCAGACTTAGATGTTAATCTAGCTGTGAGACAGTAGTGTTAACCACCATGCTGCCTTGCTGCACAACATCTATTACACAATTTTAAAATTGTACAATAAAAAAAAAAAAAAAAAAAAAAAAACTTTTCATTAAACTCATGTTGGCAGACTGAGGCCTCTTTTTCCCCATCCTTTATTTTTCCAAAGTTTTCTTAAGATAGTTCAACATATAATTATATGAAAACAAACAAGTAAAAATAAAATTTATAATAAATGGAACTAAATAAACATTTGATATAAATTTAGGAGGCGTATACTTTGACATATAAACAAACTCAAATTTGAATAAAATTTGTACAGAGTCAAACAAATTCTGGATAATTTACCACAATGTTTTTGTTTTTTTTTTCCCATTTAGCCTAGATCTTTTTACATTTTATAAGCTGCAATCTACCATAAAAAGCATTCTTTAAAATTCTGAATAAATAATAATTTAGATTCTGAGTCCATGTCCACTGAGTACAAAAATCCAAATAAAAACTCATCCCACTTAAAAGGTAGATTTTTTAAATTTGGATCTTTAATTAAAATAATTCTGCTATAAAAATGTCACAATGAACTGTTTTCTTTCAGTTGTATTTATTCAGAAAAAATGTAACAATTTCTTTGCCGTCCCTTTTCTGGTGTTTTTTTTTCTTTTACTTGCTCTTCTGGAGTTTGATAACAGAAATAAAAATAGACAGAGCTCATTAGCATGGTACCACTGCTAGGTCATAGAATATATTAAAATCTGAAGTCATTCTTCAATCAGTAATATTTTATATGTGAGGTAACTTATTATGACCTTTGACTATTCTGAATATTACCAACTACATTGTTTGTTTTTTTATGTTAGCACTGACTACAGACAAACAATACAAAACTAGTGTTAGCTCGCTAGCTTCGTAGCTAACAGTGCAAAGAAACAGCTCAGTGCAATCTAAAAAAAAAAGAAATCAAAACTTAGTACTTCTGTCTGTTGTCAACTCAGTTTTAAATCCTCAAGCTTTAGATGTCTTGTAAACAGCCCCAGCTTACCATAAAACATTTTCTCTAGCATCTCCTCTGCTCCTTTGCTTGACATTGGGCACCAACATTACAAAAAAGACGATTTATCTGTGCACTGGTAATATTTATCTGTGCACTGGTAACATTTATCTGCCCATTAATAACATTTGTGCATTGGTAAGTATGCACTGTTAACATTTATCTGTGCACTAGTAACATTTATCTGTGATCAAACCAGTTTGCCCACGTCCTACAATTATAAAACATATACATATATAAATTATACATGCAATCATGTAAGTGTACACAACACTATTTTTCCAAGAAACATTTAAAAAATAAGAAAGTAAAAGATAAAATAGCATTTTTTTAATGCTTTTCTCAGAGTATTTATGGATCTGTCAGGGTTCCGATATGTGTCCCCCCCCAATAGGAAACTCATTTCTACGCCCCTGCATATAAGTGTGACAAATATGTAAAAAAAAAATTCAGAAGGGGGCAAATGCTGTCTACGGCCTATTCTTAAAGCTATTAGGTTGCTATGTGCTTTAATTCTTAGTAAAATATTATTTATTTGTACAAACACAAGTAGGATTCAAAGTGGTTTGCATCGCTTTAGCTGCTCTGATTCAAAACAGTTCTATACAACAAATATTAATTTACACAAAGAAATAGGTCAGAATTGTGTTTAGTGTGTGGATTTTAATCCATTGCCAGATTGACTATGAAACACAAACACACCAAACTTATGGATGAATCAATTCCAGTAGAACCAGGCCCACGACCTTTTATTCATAACATTTGAGAGTCATGCCAATAAAGGGAGTTTATTCAGGACTCCTAAAGAAAAAGAAACATTTGAATAGATCTTATTATCCAGGTTAGGTTGGATGTGACACAGGAACTAAAATGACTTTCACACTTCTGCTCTAAAACATGACCCGCTGACAAACACAATCACCATTAGGAAATGATGATGGTACCAGGATTCAAACTGATTAGCTTGAAGGTGAAAACCATCCAGCATCTAAGCCACTGTCAGATATAACTTCTTCACTCAAGCTCTACTAACTTTTTGACTGGCGTAGTGCAATTTTAAGTCTTCCATCTTCCCTAATCACAGGCGTAGTGCTTATGGACACTTTTTTCCCCAAGTGAGGAAACAGAATATTCTCACCATGTTCTGTTTGAAAATAAATCACAGCTAATGCATGGTCAAATGGTCATATCCATATTTAAGGTCACTATAAGATGAATCATATAAGTAGATGTCTTTAATCAGTCACTAGCTTTCATATTTAATAAGCTTAATTGGTCATGTTTTAGTAATTTTCATCTGGTCTAGCTCTGCTAAATTTACTACATTACGTAGAGAGAGAATAAGGGAGAGGTAGGGCGACCATCCTGCATGGAAGAGAGAGAATAAGAGGCTGGACAAATGACTTTATGCTTTATTTATGAAGCCACTTCAACATTTGATCAGATGAAGATATCAGATTTCGTCAGACTCATTACAAAATGTAGGGTTGGGCTGATCCTAGTACAACAAAACCAACAAACAAACAACAACAAACCCGATAAAAACAATAAAAAGAAAAACTACATATTCGGATTGAGTAGGGTTAGGATTAGCGTAGGGTCATCCCCACTGATGACTCAGAGGATTAATTATTCATGCACAGCTCCTCGAGGATGTAACTATGGTACAACAGGTAACTGAATTGTGGTCTTGGTTTCACTCCCAAAAACCATTTTAATACCAACTGTGTGTCATCGGTGTGCCACGCTGCTTAAACGAGTCACACAAGACAAAAACCTTTGCACTAAAATTTGGAAGAAAAAAAAATGCAAGCTCAAAATTTAATATTCGTCCCATTTTATTTTCGTTGTCTTATATATTTAATGTCTCAGAGTGTACTGAAACTGGCTGTAGTGTGTACAATACATTTGACTCCCAAGCACAGAACTCCAGCCACAGCTGCTGATTGCATGAATTTATATGCTGTGTGATTAATGGCTGTCACCATTTCTAAAAAAGTGCCCCAATTAAACCATAAAATAATTAAACCCATCAACCTCACTGTGTTTTGCAAGAGAGCTTTTCAAAAGCACGAGAGAATATTTAAGATGCTGCGACAAACTGAAGCATGCTCAGGCCCAGATCATCAAGTGCAGTCTGTGTGTATGTGTGTATGTGTGTGTGTGTGTGTGTGTGTGTGTGTGTGTGTGTGTGTGTGTGTGTGAGAGATGGTGCTCGGGTATGTTAGGAGGCAACTGTTCACAGTGTGAATTTTTTGAGTTATTCAAACGGCAAAAAAAGCCATCAGAACACAAACAGCAAAGAAATTTGGCACTGCAGCAGAAAGGCAGAGGGAAGGTAGTCTACAGACAGTAGATGCTCTTATAGATTACAGTAGCTTAACCTTTGAACATACAAGACAGGATTATAATATATATGTATATATATATATATATATATATATATATATATATATATATAATAAAATAACTAAGAGTTTCCTAACTGTGAGGAATACTGTCTGTGATGCAAGAGAAAGAAACATAGTGCCAACAATGACCTTAAGAGTACTCTGCAAAAAAATGAAAAATTTTTGGCCTGTTGTAGCACCAAACACAGTGTGCATGGGAGTGAGAGAACATGTCACCCAGCGTGACTTATTGATTTTTTTATTTACTTTTTACTTTTGATAGTTTTTGGGCAGCAGGGAAGGAAACAGAAGAGTAAAGTATGAGTTTGTATACATACTTTTTTCCCACAACAATATCTTTATTAATATAAATAAGAACAAAGCAAACAGAAAGGAAAAACTGGGGGGTGGGTGGGGCACTGGTTACTCCTTTGACATTTAAAAACAAGTATTAATATTCATAAATATTCACTACTCTGTGCATTAGATGTATTGAGTCTCAGCAGTAGAAATTTGGTAAGTTTGGTGTTTTTTGTGAGTTTTATCCTGGTGAATTATTATAGACTCAAACCTCCCAGGATGTGGAGTCCATGGTATCAGTGGAAGGAAGAGGAACAGAACTTGCTTTTGTGCCTGGGTGTTGTGTGCACATGATGCAATGGGATTTCAGTGCTGCGTTTGTCATGTCGTGTCCAGCCCTCATTGTAGACAGGAGGTTTATGAAGATATGATGGAATTCTGGATGGAATTTTCATTTCAATGTGAACTGTGGGCTTTACTTCTTTTTCTTTTTATGTTTAAAAACTTCCAAATTAGTTTTTATCACAATTTAACCAATAAAAAGCAATCCTCAAAGGATTAAATGAAGCAATTCTAGTTTGTTTTTTTTTTTGGCGCTTTGAAGAACTTAAACCAGATTAGCATAACCAGGCTCACTAGTTGATTTCAGATCTTTAGTTTGTGTATTTTGGCAGTGTAAAAGAAGGGCAACACAATAAGGTTAAATAAGTGTTGGCAGAATTCACGGTGCTGCATTTTTGTCTTTGTGAAGGCATTTGGGTCTGTATGCAATCCACCTAAAAACATGGTGATGACCCTGTGTTTATGCAGAATGCTGAATGGTCAGAGGGGAAAAGCATGTAAAAAAATAATTCAAAAACATTTCATTAAAAAAAAAAGCACGAGAATCAAAGACGGTGGCTCCAGTCAATACGTCCCCTTGTTGTTAATGCTCAGTTTCACTTCACTGCAAAGAATGCTTTTCTCTATTATGACTCTGTTCTTCACCGCAGGGGTCAGACTAAAGGACCAAGAACAGCACAAACAAACTTCTTTTTTTTTTGCCATCATTTTTCTCAGATCTTTGGATACCATAAAATCCACTTTTTGAACACTACTCTTCCCGTGTGTTCTTTGACCGCTTGGCTCTCTGTGATCCCTGGTGAAGGTGCACAGCTACAACATGGAGACAGTGGTCTGCAAAGATCTATGTAGGCTTTGCACAGATTCAACACACAACCATGCCACTCACTTAAGACTACACTACAGATTACTGAACCTGAAATAGAGGAAGAAGGTGGAACAGAAAGAAACTGAGTTCAGAAGGTGAAAGCAGATGATGAAATGCCAACAGGTACAGCAATTAAGACAAATGGCTGTAACAGCAATAACGAGACAGATCGTGACACCGCTCGCACAACTGATCAAAATTAATTTGTCTCACCTTCTGACAATCACATTACATTAATCACACATCCAGCAAATCAGAAGAGATAACACCACGCGTCCATCAACATTTTAGCTGTGCTGAAATGACCAAGACTGATCGTGCTGTGTTTTACAAGCGTCTGTCTGAGTAAGCAGTGGCGGATCTAGGATTTTTCTGAGTAAGGGGCCATCAAGGGGCCACAGTATTCATAGAGGGGCCAAGTATTTGTTGTAGATGTGGTGATATATGGACCAATAAAAATTAAAGCCATTACATTTAAGTTATGGTAACCCTTATCCTCATGAGGTGTAAGAACTTATGTGCCATTTCACTAAGTAACAATATCAGACATTTCATACATTACAGCATTAACTGTTGTTGCTCTCCCTAAATGATTTCTGACCTGATGAAGAGGGACTGGAGGTGCCATGCTCTTGCCCAGCCTCTGGTCTGCTGTGTCCTGCTGCTCTCTCCCTCCTCTCACCCTGCTCATTTTCAGCTGGCAGACTCACTCTTTTGCTTAAAAACTGCTGAATTCCCCTCTGAGACTGACCATTTCTTTTCATATTCCTCTCTATCACTGCCAAACATTATAGTTAATGTTAACACACAAATGCAAATTACAAAGAAGTACATGAATTCGGGTTACATGAATTAGTGAAATCCTAACATTCATGTCCAAACACAAGTAGGGCCTCAGTTAACATTACTCTTAACTAACTTTGCTTCTTAAATTAATGTTTGTCAGACTTACGCTGTATGACAGCTGTGAGTAAAAAGGGATTTATGACTTATTACCAACAAACTCCTCAAAATGTGGATTGGCATCGGTTGTCAGTTAAAAAACTTTCTCTGCGAGATCGTTCAAATCTTCTTTTTCTTCCGTAAGCTTTATTCACGCTGGACATTCCTATTTGGCTCATTAGCGCTACTGGTGTTTCGGCATGGAATTGCATCCACCTATAATTTGATCCTCGCTCTCGGACAAAGGACACATGAGTGACAGGACAGGGGCACCTCAGGGGGCCAATCAGATTTCAGATGGGGCCAATGCCCCTGTGGCCCCGCCCCTAGAACCGCCCCTGTGAGTAAGTGAATCCTTTAGGAAGGCTTAATGAATCACGAGGCCAAATATTTTCATACCAAGCCAAGATTTATATAAAAAAGGATATGTCAGTGTACCACCTTTAAAAATAGCAACAAAACAGAGAAAAAAGTCTACAAAAAGAGCGATTTATGTCGACAGTGAAAAACTGAAATTTTGGCCAGACACTTGCACATGTAACCAGGAAAGTAATAGGCTCACATAAATGTGAAATATTGAAATGAAATGTTTTTAAATTAAGCAAATTATTTGTATTATTCATGATAGTTTAGCTCTAAAATATATTCCCTACTTTTAAACAATAGCATGCATTGTCAGTGTAGTTACATGTTGCATCTTATTGAGTTCAAAATGTTTGCACTGTCAGATGTGTTTCTTATCTCTCTTGTCAACCTGTGAATTTATAGTTAGGTCCACGAGTATTCTGGTTGTGTTAAAGTAGTTTTTTGTATGTCTCCACAATGCATTTAATCAAACAATCAAAACGGGATTCAAGAAAATCTTACAGTTTCACTGCATTAACTGTTTACTAATTGTAACGATTTTTATCCATTTTTCAGAAGTTCAAACTTAATTGGACAGTTGACTGATAAGCAGTTTCATGGCCTGTCACTCATTATTCCCTGAGAAATGAAGCAGATCAAAGATTTCGGGTTGTTTCCATGTGTTGATGTTGCATTTAGTAACTTCAACACATGGTACTTAAGTTACCAAGACCTTCAGTGACTTTAATGACTTAGCATTTCATTGGAGCTGCGAAGCTGAACAAAGGCAAAATTATGAAAATTCTGTCATTATCAAATCACTTTTAAACCTTAACATTATACGTGAAGAAAATAACTCATGCTAAAGTAAATTGTTTTTCTAAAACTAAATCAGACATGCCTGTATAGACTACAAACAGAGGCTAATTAAGCACCGCTTATTGTGTTTCAAAATGTGGAAATATTAAAATATGTTATGAGGAAGTGGGAAGTGGCGTGTGAGAAAATGGTCTCAAAATCAAAAGCCCCTGTCAGACATGGAATGCATGCTGGCTTCATCAGCCTGTTGAGATCGTGCCAATATGGGCCGGTGGAAACGAGCTCTCAGGTTATCGTGTAGTCTGCAGCAGAATTTACAGCACTACAAGTGATACAATGAATGAAGTGAGGTTTTCTGGGAGTTTTATATAACTTGGTGGTTATCTTTTAATAGGTTCTGTGATAATGCCACATCCTACATATTGATCGTGAAAAGCCATCCATAAAAAATGGAAATTAGGGGAACAGATTAACTCTCATTATAGCTGGCAGGTATGAAATAAACTCAGAGGAGACACGGCTCCTGTTAATGTTTTGTCAAACCTGTAACGCTATACTGTGAACACTGATATTGTGGCATGCATTCAGCTGTGTGCTGTGTTGAAATAATGTGATGTTTTTAGGCTCAGACCAAGACTGAGTGTCATTTGTAGAATACGCCAACATATCTAAAAAAAGGAATATAATTAAAACTTTTTGTAAAAAGTCATAATACGCAACAGCCTGTATATCTAAAAAAGCCCCCGCTGTTTAAGGGAAACTTGTCTGTAGTTTTGACCTTCATTGCTAGTGGTTGAAAGACTTTTTTGTAATAGATTTTTGTGTAATTTTGTGGTGCATTAGATGAAAATTTATCTCATGCTTTGTCCTCTGAATAATTTTGCACCAAAGCTTTGTTGAAGGGACAAATTAAACTGTAAGTTCCTTCATCGATTCTAAAACAATAAAATCAAAAAGATGACACTGAGTACACTGTTAAGATTAAAGCCCGTGCTGAATCCACTGCTTGTATTACTACTGTTTTCAATCACATCCCTCTAATAACACCCTGAGAGTCCCTGGTGTTTCTGCTTACATGAAAACTCGCTGTCTCTATAACCTTTAACTATCTATGAGCTCTGTTCTTATCTCCACTGGCTTTCATTTTCTTGCAACCCAATTTAGATCAAGAGGCGTAAACAAAAAGTCCTCTGAATCCGTCCATAAAAATCCTAAACCTCCGTCATGCATTTCCAGCTCTTTCACATCTGCTCCAGGAAATTACATTATGACCAGTGAGGCAGTGAAAAATACCTTCTTTTTTCACCGTGTCTGGATGAAATTTAGCTTAAGCTTAAAATACATATTATTTAGTAACTTTGAAATCACCGAATAGCAGCAACAATGTGGGTCAGACTTCTAAACTATTTGCAATAGACTTTCTTCAAAAAGATCCGTGATATGAAACGGGAGCTGTGTGTCTGTTGGTTTGTAACGTAAATAGCTTCTAACATAATTTAAACATAACTCTAACATAACATAACTCAAACAGAAACTGCATTTCTCACATTTTATCACCACAACAGTGTGCTTTTAATTAGCTTCTCACCTGCAGGTGTGGTTGACAAACACAGCATAGCAACATAAGCATGGCTACAAGTGCACACAGGTCATATATAATTCTTGCACTTTATTTTAGTTTACTTATTTCCTTTAATGTGGCACTCATAAATGCACACCACCTGGTAGCCAGTATATTCTCATGCTGGATTTAAAAGTATTGCTCTCAGTCAGGAAGTTCTAAGTATACGTGCAGGAAATAATTTCTAAATATTGATTCTTTCTATGTAGTCTAAAATTTATTACAGGTATGATCTTTCAGTCCAAGTATTGACTCCTTCCAAGCAGCAGCCTTCACAAATTCACAGCTTTCAGCTCAGTTGGAACAATAACGGCAAATATCAGACTGTATGACAGAATATGCAGCAAAATTGACTTGACAGAAAAAAAAAGTCTGCTTCACGATCAGCTTCACCAACACCTGACGTGCAGTAATGCAAAGAAGGTTTTGCCAATGCAATATTGATCAAAATCAATACTACAGACATTTTGAACTTACTGTAGGTTATATATCGGGATTCAGGTCTCCTGTTGATGGCTGCTTCTTTTTTCTATAGTCCAGGCTCAATAAGAGGAGTGATGGAAGAGCCTGATATTAACCTCAAAAATTAGAGGTTTGTTATTTGACTGTTACCCAACAGGACCTTTTTAAATGGCACCTGCGATATTGCGTCCAGGAAATATTAAAATCAGCAGTCATTTATCTCTCAAAGGAAATGCGGATTAAACCAATTTGAGGCAACTGCAAACAAATGCCACTGTGCTACAAGTTACGAGGGGGGGCAACAGAAACTGGTTTTATGTCAGTTCTATTATAACTTGTGATTAAACCATCGTCTTACCCACAGACAAGCTGCCGCAGATGTTGAGCTATTGTTATGTTACAGAGAAGTGATTCATTTGTGTTATAGTGTTGGCGAGCGAAATTCTACAGTTGTGTTGGTCTGTTAGTTAGCACTTAATGGGTACACTGCATGGACAAAAGTACTCCACATTACACCTACAGGAACTACTCGACCATGCAAACCCATGCTCTGAAGCTTCCTGCACGCAGTGTGTTTGCTCATGCTAATGCTAATGTCAAGGGTGGGGGGGACTCTGTTTAACAGGTCAAAATCCAAAGCTAAGACATATCTGTAATTATTCATTTATTATGAGGGAATTCTATGACAGAGACTCTGGATGCACTTGCTTTAACGCCTGCTGTGTTGTGAACCTGACTGTGTTCGGTTTCTCTGAGCTGCTCCTTTCAGACGCTAACATTTTGTTTTCATTATAAGAACACTGTCAGATATTCTCGCGTGTAAAGCTCAGATCTGCATTATAGCAGCTGCTGTGCTGAATCTTCATGAGGGCAAAGCTTGTTTTCTAAGGGCTGTGCAAAAACTCTAAATGGGGGCTGATGATTTGATACATCAAAAAGGTATTAGACTAAAAATATTTTAAACATGAGGCAGTTTGTAGACACATGCAGCAGTTTAACCTTCATAATCAGCTTTTTTTTTCCTGCTTCATATCTTTAAACTTAAATTCTTCAGTGTCACTTTAGCCATGCAAAGACTCCTTTTTTATGAAATACTGAGAAACTGGAACTTTGTTGACCTGAATAATTTGTGCTCATTTAAAGCCATTATAAACAACAGGTAACAGAGGAAGCTGCTCAACAGAGGCACAGGAGATTTCTCCTCTTCTATCTTTGAGATGCAAAAGATTAAAATATAAACACTGGGGAATAAACCAATAAACCAAATCTCACTATATTTTATAGTGAGTTTTCTTTTTTTCTTTGAAAATAATCCAACAGTGAAATTCTGATTAAAATGCTTCAACAGCAACACCTGCAGGTCAGACAACAGGAGATGGAGGAGAGCAGACTGCCGTCCTGCTGGGCCCACAGCGAGGCTGCCACGGTGGGATGTGGCGACCTGACGTGCTGCTGCACTCGTTCACAAGGGACTGCATCCAGGTGTGGCTAAAAGACTGCTGCAGAAAACTGAGATTGTTCTTGTTTTGACATTTCACTGACTTTTACTAATTAGATCCAAAGAAGGAAACCAGCCCGTACGTTTTTCTTGCTTTTGAAAGACTGCATTCAACAACTGTTTGTACAGCAGCAAGGAAGATGATCTCCTGGCACGTGCAATAAATACTTCATTTTATCTTTGTTCTCAGTAATTTCCTGCTTTCAGACAGGGGTTGTTGTATTATAGACTGTATATAAAAGATGGACAAAGCCAAAACCTTGTTACATTCTGACACCTCAAGCAGAGTGTATCGTAGTCACCTTCTTGGTAAATCACGAGGTAATCCCACCCGTTCTTTATCCTCTTTTTTTGACTCTTAAGGAGACAAAATGAACATCATGATGCATTTAATAACAGCTGAAACTAGAGGGCATTGTCTCATCACTAAAGTCTTTTGTGAGGTCACAGACAAGACTTCTGCAGATCCAGACCTTGTTATTGTCTTTTGAAACCAGAGAAGTCATCTTCTGCAGGCCATTAGAGACAATGGAGGTTTCAGTCACACTGGCTTCACTTCTCAGTACCAGCAGCTATGTACATCGTTTTAAAACAGTTTATCTGTTGTATAAATTCCTGCTGCAACATACAGTACCAGGTGCTCTGTCACTCCTTCCTGCTGTGTTAACGGGTTCCTAGTGACACGTTACACAGCCAGATATTTGTGTCCGATTCACAGCTTGGTGTTTTCATCACAGGTTTTAGGTTTTCATTTGCAGTAAATTGCTTTTAATTATTTGTTGTTTTGGTTTGGCTAATCCAATAAGCAGCTGCACATAATTTAGTTTTGGCCTTGTTTATGGTGATTGGCTGTGTTACCACCACAGCTCCATAGCCATTTATGCCGGTACTTGAGGTGCACCGGACTCACAGCACTCTCCTCCTGAAAGTAGGTTTTATTATTTAGAAAAAGACTCTGCATCAGTGCTAGTACAGGAATAGAAGGAGTCAAAATAGGAAGCAAAGCAATCAGTGGGTTTTCTCCAGAAACTGTTGTATCATCTCCCCCTCTGTAATCTGGGAATCTCTGAGCTCCTTTACTGATATATCATTGAAATGGAAAGTAAAAACCATCATGCAGTTGGATCTCCTTACAGAAATCGAGAGGTGCACAATAAGCTAAAAATGAAGCCAGAGCGCCGCAGCAGTTGTGATATCAAGGATGACAACAGCAAGTATAAACACCCACTATCAGCAGCTATTAAATAGCTGTTAGCAGCAGTAAATCCTTAACTCACCGATGAGCACAGGCACACAGCAACATGCTGTTTTATGTTCAAGGTTTCTTTCTTTCTTGGAAAATTTATAGTCTTTTAATTGTAATATACAACTATTAATTTCACAAAAACTAAACTGAACATTGGCCTTTCCCCCCTAGAAGCAGAGAATTATATAGTTCCTGTACACACTCTAATGAGATTCACTAGACTGCCACCTACCTTTGGTAATTGGGTACTTCAGCTTTCTCTCAAAGTTCTGAGACACGCATGCTAGTTTAATTGGTCATTCCAATATGAGTAGATAGATCTGCCCCAGTGTGATCCTTAATTGGAAAATGAGTTAAGATGGATTTATGTTTATTCTGTTAAATAGCTTTTTCATTATTATTATCATATCATTGCACTTGTGAGCATACCATGCCAGTAATGTAGCTAACATTACCACATACCTGGTAAGGCCAGAGCAGTGAGGAAACCTTAAGACTCACTTGAAAGCAATAAACAAAGGCTGAATGTGGTTTCATTTGTGCTATTGTTGGCATAGATAGAGATGCTTGCCACTGCATAAAAGCATTGTACATCGTTAAGGAGTCTTTTGTATTTTCTGCGTATTCTGCTTCAAACATGTTTTGTTAGCCAACAGCTCTAAGAAGTGTGCACCTACACACAGACTGTACGTAACTAACATTCTAACAAACTAACAAAACTAGAATGCATTTCAGTGGGTTGCGTTGCCCGTACCAGTCCTCAGTGAGTATTGCATGTTCCCACCTTTAAATCAGGATGGCAACTTTATAACCTGCCCTGCTCTGACAAGACATCTCTCTGTCTTCTGTAGCTTCTGTTGTCATAGAAGTACTTTTTAACACATGTACTACTGATGTTTTAAAAATCTGTTTGCTCAAGCACAGTAACAGGGGCAGGTTAGTCAAGTGCATGCAAAGACAGAAACTGACATTACAATTGACTCGCAATTAGCACCCAGTAACAGTCAGTCCCATACCGGAGTGCAGCAGGGCACAGCTCCAATTAGGGTCATCAGTGATTAAAAGTGCAGATGATAGCAAGCTAAATATTTGACCTGTAGATGCACCTTGCCATTATTCAGTAGGTTCTTTTGACAGTGCTCTAATGAGATGGCCCCTGTAATAGTTTGACAAAGACCCGGCATAATTCACCATGTTTGCAGAGGATTTGAAGTTAAATTGACTTTGGAATAATGTTGAGTTGAACAGGCCCAAATGTGTCTTCTATATATTTCCCTGCAATCTTTGTTTCCTTTTTTTAGAAACCTGTTTGGATTCCTGGTTTGATTTCATAATTATTCTAATAGTAACTTTGATTTCTTGTGTATTGGTTTTTTTTTATTGAGTATTTGATTTCAGTTTTTAGGATTTTCTCATAGTCTTTTGTTGTTGCAATCCTTGGATTTTGTTCATGCTTTCATTGTTCTCCTAGTGTGCTTTAGTTTTATTATGTTATTGAGTGCTGTTTTTGAATGACATGGTTGCTGTGCTAGCATTAGCTTTGAATTCTTGATTTGTATTCAGTTTCTACCATGAGTTGGTTATTTGTGTCTTTCATTCTCTGTGTTTCCATGTCTGTTCATCCTTCTGTCTTGTTTCTATCGTAATATTTTGGTGCCCTGAGTCTGATTCCCTGTTAAGTGTTTGTATTCCTGTTTGACTTTGAAGGCTTGTTTTCTTTCAAGCCTTGTGCTTTGTTTCAAGCCTTTACGTCATGCATGTAATTCATTTTAACTGTTTCTTGTTTGCAGTCATCCCAGGGTGTATAAATAGTCCTGTCTTCCTGGTTATCCTTGTCAGATTGTTTGTCTGTGCTCCTCATAATGTTGCCTATGTTCTCTCTCTACTCGTGCTTTTGTGATTTCTCCCTGCAGTGCTGTGGACTGTTTATTTCTTGGAAATCTGCAAACAGCCAATAAACAGTTTGTTTTTATTTCACATCATCTGCCTTTGTGTCTTGCATTTGGGTCCTTTACCTTACAAACTCTGACAATATTGTTGATTTAGGACCAGTAATATGTGTCCCCTTGGCACACACTGTTTTAAATCAGCTACCTGAAGAAGCAGTTCACAAACACTCTACTAACCCATACACTTGCAGGTTCAGAGAATGGTTGCCTATAGCCCGTAGTAGATTCAGTGACAACAAGTACTCCAGCAAGTACTCAAGCAACAGAACTTAAGGAACAATGTGCAAATAATAGCGTTCAATGCTTTGTTAAAGAAAATATGCAAGAGTAGTCTTAATGTCGCTGTTGATCCTGTACTGAACGGGCCAGCTGCAGTCACTCTGTTTCCCTGACCTGAGCTTTACCTGAACTTCAAAGTCTAATACAAAAACACTTTATTGTCTACTTTAATAGTACAAAGGCACAGGAAGTCCCCAGAAGAATCTTATCCATCAACAACATGTGACAGGAACTCCTTGACGTGAACATCAGTTGAAACAACCAAAATGCATACTGAAACAAGACAACAAAGCTTCTTTAGATTTAAACTCCTCTTTGTATCCTGTCCCCAAGGCGCGCTGACATGAGTGCGGTTCATCTGGCAAGCAGGAGTGGCTTCATGTCTCCCTTTAGGTTTTAGTTGACAGGGCTTTCAGCAGACTGCTGGGATTACATAGCGACAGAAGAAGACAGCAGTATTTCAAGTGGAATCAGGGATATCCTGTAGACGTGTGTGTGTGTGTGTGTGTGTGTTGTCCAGCTTTGTATCCTCCCCCCACACCTCCAAAAAAAACAGACAGTAACACACGTACGTGCACACATTTCCTTTTTTCCTCCTCACACTTCCCTCTTCTCTAATTTGCAGGGACTGTGAGCAGCATACAAATATAGCTCCTGACAAAGCATCTTGTTTTCTTGTTTCCGCTTCTTTTGCCCTGTCAGGTTCTTCTCGTGTTGTTTCCTCTATTCATTCCTCTGCTTTAATCTGCATTGTCGCAGTGATGACTTGTGCCGTGTTGCATCAATCTTTGCTGCCCTCGCTCTCTTTCTTGCCCCCCTTTCTCTGTCTGCTCTCCTCAAACTGCTAGTGCCACCCTGTGGTGAGGAAAAGATGAATGAGTTCAGAAGGATAAAATCAAAGGTTTGTTGGGATCTTTCTTTTACATTCATACAGTACAGAGCAAAATTATTAGCAAGTCGTTCTTGTTTTTCCATTTAAAATGACCCCAAAGTGAACTGGAAAGATGTAGCTGAAGAAAATTAAATTATTTTTCAAAAGTCAGTAGGAAGTGTAGAGGCCCTTTGTTTTATAATGACTTTAGCATATCTGCACATATACTGTGTTACCAGTTTCTCATGTTGCTGTGCTTTGATCTGGCTCCACAGTTAGCTAACTGAGGAGGCTTTCTTAGCTACAACATTGTCTTCAGTCTTTCCAAGATTCACAGCTGGGTTCAAATCAGGACTCCGAGCCAACGTTTTCATTATTATTATAATGTTATCACCTTCAGTGTGCCACTCATTTTCTAGTGTGACTCGGAGCATTGTTTTGAATAAACATTGCTGGCTGATTGGAAACTGATTGCGGCGAAACTTCTCATAAACATGTAAAAGAAAAACTTTGTTGCATATTAGTGCAGCATTTTAATGATAGGCTTGGTCAGAGCTTTGGGTCCAAGTATGCTCAGGTGATGAGACATTGTATTCCAAGAAAGATCAGCTGGGAATTGGCAAGAAATTCTCTATTGAGACTTTCTTACTGTTTTCTTTTTTTGGCATCTGTCTTATGAGGATGACCTGCATTCTTTGGGGTGGACTTAAATTATTTCTCTCTAGTATCAGATCTGTGACATAACAGCCGTCATAATATAGCCAATAATGTGACTACAGCAGATCTGATACTTGTTAGAATACATGTAAAGCTTAGATGTTATTCAGGTTTCACAGGTTATACAAACCTTGTTGAATGCATTGCCTACAGCTGGCTGTAAGTCAGATTCCTTTCTTTGTCTGTAATAAACACCCACAGCCTCAGACAGCATGCAGAAACAACACGAGCAATGGGAACGTTTATTCGTGTGACACAGTAACAGCAACTTGATTAATATTTACCTGCCAGAGAAATAAGTTCAAGTTACAGTAGCAGTCACCGCCAGCTTTTTTGATAATGCTCACTCATCTTTCTAGACCAGGAGTGGGCAACTCCAGGCCTCGAGGGCCAGTGCCCTGCATGTTTTAGATGTGTTCCTGATCCAACACACCTGAATCATAAGTTTGATTCATGTGTGTTGGATCAGGGACACATCTAAAACCAGCAGGATACCGGCCCTCGAGGCCTGGGATTGCCCACCCCTGTTCTAGACTCCTAAAATATTTTGTGAATATGTGAACAGTGAAAAAATCAAATCAAGGAGAACTGCTGGTTTCATATAAAAAATGTTCGATCTTCATTCATTCAGTTTTTATCAGTATTTGAATGTTGCTCATTTTCATTGAAAAAAAAAGCTGCATTTTTGTCAAACACAGTTTGAGCATAAAACCGATTTCATATTCACATTTTTTTCTTGTTGTCAAAGGGTAATCTCAGTTGTTTAGCAAAAAAGAAAATAATAATAACGCTAATAATATTCTGTAAAGTAACAGTCTAAAATGTCATGGGGGCACCCCAGCCTTTAACAGTGAGACATTTCCCTGAGCGATGGCTTTCTTACAAAGTTTGCATATTGCTGCATTCTTACACATTGTTATGTTTGCAGCATTCAGGCACTCAGATATTTTTTTTTTTAAATAAACACTTAAAAATGGATAACAATGCACTTTTCTTATGTTTTGGTTCAAAGGGACCAGAGAGTGAGACCTGAGTCTTGGATCCCTCCACTCCGTTCATCTTCAGACAGCGAAGTTTCACTCCACTCAGATCCAGTCACTATTCAAAGGTTGCCAACTGGACGCCCTTCATATTTGCACACATCTTCTTTGCCCTACTAACTATCTGGCACTCTGGCACATCTGCGACTTGGACGATAACTTTTAGTGTCAGCTCCCTCGTTCCTCTCACTTCTGTTTTGTTCATCACTGTTATGACTGTCCTGATTTGACCCACTGGACTCGTTAGTTTCTTCATCCAAATCTGATTCAGAAGGTGGACAGACTGAAGCCTGGATTATCAGATTCCTTCAACAACTCTAAGTTTTTGCACAGCAGGGTTCACTTTAGGGGCTCCAGCATTTTCTCTGCTTTGTAGTAAGCAGGCTAATTAGTTCACTCTTCTTCTCCTCTCAGCTCACAGTGCATCATCTTCTTCGCTTGTAGTGTTGCACTGTGTCACCCAGATTGTCAACCCCAGTTTTGTTCTGTTTCTGGTAACACAGGTAAGCTGTTGCACACAGATTTCAGCTTTGTATCGCAGGTTTGCTTGTAATAGCAGCCATGCTCTGGAAAAATCCTGTGCTCCACCTGAACTGTCAAAATTAGACAAAGAAAGGCTTCTCTCTTCCAGATCCCACAGGGTCTCTCTATCAAAACATCAGTTTTCCTTCAAAAGCCTCCACTTTTCTTACAGATACATACATGTTTAAAACTTGCACCTGTGCTGGTTTATGTATATCAGTACATTACTTGCTCCTTCACCACTTTTGCTGATTTGTGACCCATTATTTGCATAACTCGTAGTAGATGGAATCAGTCCTTATAAATTAATGCCTGTCAGTAGGTATGCTGTGTAATCTTCCACTCACATTGTGCATTTTTGCACTTGTGGGCTCAAAGCTGGCGGATTTGAGCACTGATGTGTAAGTTTGTTTTGTTGTTTTTTTAATCCTTCTATCCATCCATTTTCTACCACTTATTTGAGTACAGGTCACAGGGGCAGCAGTCTAGGTCTAGAGCTCAGACCCCCCCCCTCTCCCACCACCTCCTCCAGCTCAAGCTGGAGGTACACGGAGGCGTTAACAAGAGAGCCGAGACACATAATCTCTCCAGCGTGTCCTGAGCCTGCCCCGAGGCCTCGTCCCTGAATGGCCAAACTCTTACCTTACTCTTACTCAGTACCCAGAGGTTGTGGTCATCTTGAATATTTATTATGTTTCTTGAAACAAATGTCTCTTTCAAACGAGACACTGAGTCTCAAAGGGACTACCTGTATAACTAACAGTTAAATAAAAAATAAAACAGGTGAGGGCAGGGAGGTAAATTGACATACTTTTACTCTTAGCTCTCTCCTCACCACAACAACATCCACATGCAGACGTGGCCCTTCAATTTCCCACTTCCTTCTTCCTTCTCGGGGCACCAACTCGTGCATAACCAAAAGTGGGGACATCCACTATTTTCCAGTGGAGAACCATAGTCTTAGATTTAGAGGTGTTGATTCTCATCCCCGACACTTCACCAATTTTACCTTTTTATTTTCACATTTGCATGTTTGTGTGTGTGTGTTTTGTTTTTTTTACAATTTTCACTACCCAGAGCTCATGACCATAGGTGAAGGTAGGATCAAAGGGCAATCGAACACTCACTGGGAATGGGTCTGACTTATTCCCGGCCATATGGACCGAGCTCCTGCTGCAGCTGTAGAGAAACCAAATAGCTCAAAGCCAGATACTCCCCACTCCCAAAGCACACCCCACAGGATTTCCCAGGTTGAATGCCTTTTTCCAGGTCCACAAAACAAATGTGGGCTGGTTTGGCGACTTCACGCACACCTTTGAATATCCTCAAGAGGAGAAAGAGATCGTAGGTGAAAAAAACCTGAATCCAAGATTTGACCAGTGTGCAGATTCTCTTCTCCTATCCTGGCACAGGACCTTCCCAGCAATGCTGAGATTTGTAATCTCTCTGAAGGTGGAATATACTCTCTGGTCCCCCCATCTTTGTAAAATGAGGAACCACCACCCCACTCTGCCAATCCGCCTCTGCAAACTTGCACAGGCATGTTTAACTACCTCAGTGACCTCCCCCCGGTGAGGGGTGAGTCCTCCCCCTCATTGCCAGACTCTGCTTCCTCTAAGCAATGTGTGTCAGTGGAATTGAGGAGATCCTTGAAATATCTCTTCCACCACCTGACTATGTCCTCAGGTTAAGTCAGCAGCACTCCACACCCACTGTTTTTATATTGTCAGCATTTTCAAATGATGAAATGTGCTTTAGCTCCATCCATGTTACTGATGTTAGGATTGATGTTTTAAATTTGACTAATTAGTTAAGAAGTAATTTATCTCTCTCTTTATTTCCACTTTGCAGACTTGTCTGCAGCAGTCATGTATCCTTGCTGTATCAGAGGCCTATAGTATTCCTGTGAGATGCAAGTTTTGATGTGTCACATTGTGCAGCAGCTCTACTGAATTTAATTAAAACAGCACTGCTACCCGGAAGTTAATTTAAATATAAGACGATATGAAAGATTCAACAGGACTTGAATATTACCTTTTATTTTTTCAAATGGTAAAATAAATAATTTCCTCTCCCAAGACAGCAAGTAAAGAAAACCAAGGGTCACCAATCTAGATAAACAACTCTGCCTCAACATTTTCCTTCTATTAAAACTCCCAGATTGAATAAAACAAAATCAAAGGTTTGGGAAGAGGACCAAGTGAGTACTAATGTTGGTCCAAATAGGTTTCTCACTTGGGTTGAGAGCAGGTTACTGCAGACCACAGAACCACATAAATTTCATCTTCAAACCATTCAGTGATCCCTCATTCCCTCTGCTATGACTCTCATCAGGAGTTTTATCATAGGATAAAAGGTGATGACTCAGAAGAACTTTGTATTGATTTGCAGTGACCCTTCCCTCTAAGGGGACAAGTGAAACTAAACTATCTCAGCAAACTCCAACCACAGCACAACAGAGACAGATCCCCTCAGTGTTAGGGTTACAGATTTTCCTCTAATTCATCACCCGTCTCTATTTTGGCGGCTGTGTCCCATTGCAGACCGTCATGGTTGCCATAGTTTCTTTCCAGTGGGATGCATGTAGACAATTTATGACAGGCCTGTTCACAGTTATTAGTTACAACTTCATTATACTTTATTACAAATATCAATTCTTAGTAATAATGTGTTCATAAACAACAATGATGTGTGTTTTCTTCACCTGACAGTTTAACCTTCCCTGTGGTAGCTAGCTAGTACTGAACACAGATATTTGTGCATCAACTCTTCCTTTTTGAAGTGGCTGAAAAACATTAGCCTCAAAGTAAAATTAAGGGAACTGTCATAGTCCTGCGCCGTGTGCCCAGCGATTGTGGTAGTTCTTTTTAGTTTCTGTTTTCATTGATTTTTTCCGTTATGTTCCCATTTTGTTTTGGTTTTGTTTATTCACATTAGGTTCTGTCCTGTTATTAGTTATTTCCTAGTTCCCCGTGTTCCTGTCTCCCCTGCGTCTCTGTGTTCTAGTGTCTGTCCTGTCCCTCTGTCATGTCTCTGGTCTGATGTGTTTCTGTTGTGTTGTCTAGTTGTTTCCTATTTTACTTTGATCTGGTATCATGTTCTTTGTGTTTAGTTTTGCTTCCTCTTTTCCCTTTTGTTTAATTACACTCAGCTGTGCCCCTCACCTGTTGCCTGTTCCCTGATTACCTAGAGTGTGTATTTAAGTCCTCAGGCTGTTGTTGTGTGTACCATGCTGTGTGTCACCTTGCCCTTTCGTTTTGCTTCATTCTGGCACCTGTCCAGCCCTGTTTATTTGGATTCATTGTTCTGGTCATTCCTTAAAATAAACCACCTTTTGAGTTTAGTTCAGTGCTTTGCGTCCTGCATTCTGGGGTCCTACCTTGCCTGCTGCACAGCTCCTCTTGACAGGAACACTCGATCATCACAGCATAACAAAAAGCCAGTTAAACTTCAGAGATATCAATCTGTCCAGGTAGGAATCATAAGTCACTGTTAATCTGTTTCACCTACTTTGATGCAAATGAGTGACAACAGGTGCACTAGGAAAGCAACAACGAGGCAACCCCCGGAAAAGGGAATGTTTTACACATAGTGGCCACAGTGCTCTCTCTATCCTTCCTGAGTGATTCTTTTTATTTATTTTGTCTAGTTCAGTGTTTTTCTAGTATCCTTGTTGCTAATGGTGACATGAGACAGTACCTGCAACCCATTCAGGTTGCACAGTTTAACTCCTCCAGAATAGCACATCTATATATGCCATCACAAGAAGGTTTGCAGTATTTCCCAGCACAGTCTCAAGATGGTGGATACCAGGAAATGGGCTGTTATATGAGGAGAGCGAGACAGGACCGTCAAACTCATCTGTCCAGCAGCAGGACCATTAGCTGCTCCTTTGTGCAAAGAGGAACAGGAGGAATGCTGTCAGAGCCCTCTAAAGTGTCCTCCAGAGGACTAATCATCTGCATGTTTCTCACCAAACTGTCAAAAACAGACTCCATGAGCATAGCACGAGATCCCAGCACCCTGTGCAGCACGACTGGCAGGTCCGCCACCGGTAGCCCGTTCTCTTCACAGATGTGGATTCACACTGAGCACACGTGTGAGACCTGAAAGACTGCACACACTCTGGAGTCTGCTGACAGCCGTGCTGTAGTTCTTAATATTTTGATGGTGTATTCAATAAGAAATTTGCTTTTTCTCAGCAGTGGATTAAAATGATATCAGAGTCTATAATGACAACTGCCAACAAAAAATAGGGCTTTCTGTCTGGGCTGTGATTCAAAATGATCAGCGGTTTCTCAAAATGTGTTCTTTTATAAAATACTATAAATGGTTAGAATGTTGAACTGAAGAAACCTCAGTAGAGCTTTCTTTTTAAGATAAAAATGATCATCTCAACATGGTTCTGATGAACTTTAATTAGGATGGTATTCAGGTTGTCCTTGCGCTCACATTTAACAGTGTAGCACGGTGACGTCACAGGTGAGCGCAAGAAATATCTGGATATCTAAAAGAAAAAAATCATATTCAACTTTTATATTGAATTTTTTTTTCATTTTTAAATTCTTAATAGAGACAATATTATTATCCACAAGAAGCAGTAAAAGTATGTATGACAGTTGTCTTGACTGATAGCCTGCCCTTAAGAGCGTCTGTTTTAATATTCCAAATGTATACGCACAAAATGTTTACAGCTCGGAAATTTGTTTTTGTGTAAAATATTGTCATGATGTTCCTTTTTGATTCTGGTAAAATGAAAAAGCCACGTTCCAGTCCACAGTGTGTGTGTGTGTGTGTGTGTGTGTGTGTGTGTGTATATATATAAGCAGTACTTTTTAATCTATAGAATAAGATGAATTTGCATTATTCAGAACAGCTGCACGGTCACCAAGGCCGACAGAACATAACAAAAAACTTATTTTTCTTTCCTTCTTTTTTTTTTGAGTGGCCCATTGAACATGTTTATGTTGCCTAAGAGTTGCACCTATGCCAACTGATTCCCTGTGTAATGCGTCTTTAAATGTGCATCACTGCTGATTGGATAACACTGACGGGCCCAGCAAATTAGACACAGTTGCGCATCATTTCATGAACATGTTCAACTCAGAAACAAGATATGACAATTGTAATGTAAAGACCTGCTGCTACTACTGGCATTTGACATTACCATACTGAAATGTTACATATAAAATTAAAAAAATGATACCCTTACAAAACTACAGAAACATACATGTATGTTTGTGAATTTGATTAATTATAAGGTGCAATTTGTTAAGTCCTATAAAAAAATCCCTCTGCTCCATTTCTATGTAAACTCTGTCAATACTTTGCTGTAGACTTAATGGGGCTAATCACCTTTTTCAGGTCAAATTCAGTTCACGCTGTCATTTCACAGTCTTAACTTTCCATTAATCATCACACCCAGTTTCAAAAGCCAGTCATCAAGTTTGCAAAACTACAAAAAAAGTAAAAAAGAAAAGGAGAACTTGTCACATGGTCAGCAGCTTGAAAGAAAAAAAGGCCAAACTGGACACACTGAACATTTCAATGCCAGTTTATGACAAGGGATGGCCTGTAGTTTGACCACAAACAGGAACACTAGCATTTGCCAACTGTCCAAACAGGGATCCACTCCAGCTGCTGAATTAAAGGATTGTGAGAACCTGGTGGTGTGAATCAAAAACGTCACACAAAGATGATCTGTATATTTTTGTGTTGTCAAGGCACAAGCTTTTATGGACTGTGAAGCTGACTGCACGTGGCTATTCTGCTAAGATTAATTGATTTTGAATGATGCAATAATAACCCTAGATGGAGTACAAAAAAAGAGGATAACTTTCTCCTGAACATGTATGTGAAACATCTTTATTGATGTTAGGTTGATATTAAGACAAGACATGTTAATAATAGTTAGATTGGTGTAACAAAACTGTACTCCTGACATAATGAGTGTGAGGGGGAGAGAGAGAGGCCGAGACCTCAGCTGGTCTTTTCTAGATAAAAGTAGCATATTAAAAACTAAAACTTAGAGCTAAAAGTATCTGATGAATTCTTCAAAAAAGAACAAACAAATAAAAAAGATGGCATCCTTTCAGAGAGTTGGAAAAATGACTTATTGACTTGTTGATTTTAGGAATTTCTGGACAGAGGAAAGACAACAAGGAGACTTGGTGTTGGAAAGAGGAAGTACATGAAAGGAAGAGGTTGGCAGAGAAAAAGTAGGATTGCCAGGGAAATGAAGAGAGTAGACAGGAGTACTAGGAGGCTCGGTGTACAACAAAGAGAGAGGCGGCAAAGGAAAAGGATTATAGTGAGTTGTATGTGAGGCTGGACACTAAGGAAGGAGAAAAGGACTTGTCTCGATTGAATAGGCAGAGAGATTGAGCTGGAAAGGATGTGCAGAAGGTTATGGTAATTAAGGACAGAAATGTAAATGTGCCAACAAGTGAAGAGAGTGTGCTGAGAGTACTCTGAGAAGCTGATGAATGTAAAAAATGAGCGAGAGCAGGACAGACTGAGGACAGTTAACTGGGAAGTGCAGAGGATTAGTAGGGAGGAAATGAGGGAGCTATGAAGAGGATGAAGAGTGGAAAGGCAGTTGGTCCAGATGACATACCTGTGCAGGTATGGAGATGTTTAGAAGAGAGAGACCTGTGGTGTTTTCGACCCGATTTTTTAACAGAATTTTGAACAGTGAGAGGACGTCTGAAGAATGGAGAAGTAGTGTACTGGTATTGAGTTTCAAGAAGACAGGGTGATGTGCAGAGCTGTAGTAACTACAGTGGGATAAAGTTGATGACCCACACCGGGAAGCTTTGGAAAGAGTTGTTGAAGCTACGCTAAGAAAAGAGGTGATGATCAGTGAGCAACAGTATGGCCTCATGGTGAGCTGTGTGGTAGAAGGTACAGATGAGCCCCTTGTTGTCTGCGATGGTGATGAAAACAGAGCACTGTGAAAGTTTATTAGACCCTCCACTTCACTGGACCTGCAGCCTCGCTCTGCCATCAACTATCCACCTCAGACTGGAGCGCATCACCTCCTCATCAGTCCTGCTCAGGGCTGAAACTCATCTGTTTCAGCTGCTCTGCTCTGGATTTCACTCTTTATTCCCTCAGATTACAACACTCTGGACTTACTACTTAGTTCAGCTCTGCAGCAACCCACCTGGTTCTCCACGTGTTCTGTCATCCACACCCCCTCTCTGACCTGCTCTGCCTCTGCTCTGTATCCCCTCCGCAACCCGTTCAGCTCTGCAGTAATATTTATCTTTTATCTAACTACGGTTCCCCATACAGTATATATATTTAAAGCTGGCTGTAGCTCAGAAGGTAGAGTAGGCCATTTTACTGATCAGAAGGTTAATGGTTTGATCCAAAGTACTCTTGGGCAAGATAGTGAACCCCAAGTTGCTCTCTCTGCGTTCAGTAGAGTGTGAGTGTTAGAAAAACACGTAGGTGTAGGAAAAGGTGCTTGGGTGAATGGGGCATGTTGTATAGAGTGCTTGAGTAGAAAAATGCCATATAAGTGGACTGTGGATCTTACACTGATAAAAATGATTCTGCAGTGAAGTAAATCTAACATAACTGAATCTGTGAAATCAACAATAAAAAAATCAAGTTAGTATCGTTACACAAATATACATAGTATTGAGGTTACAAACATTTGTTCAAGATACAAGACATTGTAATTTTTTTCAGAAAATAAATTGTTTAAGTACTAAGAACCAATCTTTTTAAGTTCATCCACACAACAAAAAAATAATCTTGTTATCTTTAGTGCGTTTCATCTGCGTTGTTCATTTGGTATAGGCCCTTTTCACATGACGTCACACAACTTCCGTTCGGCCTCGATGCTGGGGATCTTTACTTCCGGTGGAAGGAGTTTACACAGTCTGATACATTTGCCACAAATACGGTATTAGGATATACTATGACATGCAGACAAGTTTTCACTGACAACACGTTCAAAACTGGACAAAGGCTACAAATTCTTCATTGAATGTCATGGAGGTACGGGGTTTTGTCTTTTCTAGCTGTTAATATACTAGGATAGCATTAGTCAATTTGTTAGCTAGCTAACGTGACCTTTATGTTTTGCAAATAGAACGTCTTTAGGCTCTAATCTTGATCAGGTCCTTATAGTATAGACCAGGGTTTCAACCTGTCACCATAAATAAGCAGTCGTTTGTTATTTGGAAGTTAAATGTGGTTTCCCGGTGCTCCCTGAGAGTCCTGCAGTTTTGGTTGCCTACAGACAGACACCAGTTATGCTAATAGATTAACAGTAAATAAATAAATATTCTCAAAAAACTAGTTTAAGCTTATATATATATATATAATGAATGGTATTTAAAAGTTTGGTAAACAAGAGTCTACACCAGGGGTGTCAAACTCAATCACAGGATGGGCCAAAATCGAAAACACATTTTAAGTTGCGGACCAAACAGGATTAACATTTATCGAACAGTCTAAAACTGAAAATATTTTAATTTTTCTTTTTAAGTTCAATATGAATTTCAAACAGCAACTTTTCCTCAACACATTAAATAAAATTATATTTTTCTTCAAAAATAACGAGAGAAAATGAGAATATTTCAAGCTGATGAAAATTTGCAATTTTTTCAGGTAAAAACTGTGATGTGAATTTTCGCACTTCAAAGTTGAAAAAAATAACAACACTGCGTCAACTGCGCGGTGTGTCCAGTTTCTCAGGCAGCTGCAAACACAGCGGTGGAGACCTGCTCTGATTTATTTTTTTATTGGCAACATGGAAAGTGGCATAAATTTCCTTTTTTGCGTCTCACAGGTGCAACTTCACTTTAAAAGCTTTCACTCCATCATATCTGTGCATAATCACGTGGTCCCGTCCCTGAAGCTGCAGGTTTAACACGCTAAGATGCTTCATTATGTCGCAGAGAAAGCTCAACTCACACAGCCACTCTTCATCCCGGAGCCCTGCTGAGTCTTTTCCTTTTTTTTTTCTATGAACTGACAGATTTCCTCAGGCATCTTATCACACCTGTGTGATAAGGCACGTCACCAAATTCAGAAGCTGTTTCCTCCAGAAAGACTGAAACTGCCGGTGACTTAAACCTTTGCCTCTTACAGAGTTCACAGTCTGTGTTATGGTGCTTATGACATTCACTTCAGCGCAGCGTTTCCTGCTGTGTGACAGTGATGCACTGTCAGCTCACCTGTGCAGGTCTGCCTCTGCATCTTCTCCTGTATCCATCCACCAATCTGCTCTTTCCCCGCACATTTCAGGCAAGGAAAAGAGACACACGGTTTATCAGCGATCAGGTCCTTTACCTCCCACCTGTTTGGAAAATTTCCCACTTTTCCTTTGGCCATTTTTGGGGGTCAGGCAGCTTAAAAGTGATGACCAATGTTTTTATCCACTGATCACTGATCAATGTGTCATTGACAACACAGGAAAACAGGTTTGTGCACAGATCTTGGCCTGCGTGGCATGTGATGCAGTGCATTGTGGGATTTGTGGGATTTGTAGTATACGTGTTTGGGAGCACCATTTACCCACGAGCTGGATGTGGCCCGCAGGCCCTGAGTTTGACACATGTGGTCTACTCAGTCAGTGAGTACACACCCACACACTCTGCAGCAGACAAGCCAATCTCCAAACACACACTGATGACGGATACTTTCAAAGTAGAACCAGAAAGTCAGAGTAAACCATAACGGATATTTACAGCAGAGACAGGCTTGTATTTTTTTTAGTCCGCCTCCATTTTCTCTTGATGAGTTTAGCCAAGATGTGGGTTGTTTACAGCCTTGTCTCAGCATTCATTGCACATAGATTTTGGAACTTTTTAATTCCAAGCTCCTGCAATACAATCGGTTTTGTGTGTTTTTCATTTGATGTTGGCAGTTTCCTTTTTTTTAATTATTATTATTTTATTTTTTTTTGTCACACACCCTCCTACTGGGATTTTAAGTGGGAGCAAAAAGTTAATGGTGAAAGAACGTTTGTGTCAGTCTGCTACTGAAAAAATGCAGGAATTGTAATGTGATCATTAGCATTAACATTTAGAGTGGAAACATAGCAGACCCCTGTCACTTCAGGTGACATTCTCAAACTTTTAATAGCTCACTCACTCTCCAACAATCAGGACTGCGCAGCAGCAGTAATCACCAAATACCACTGACTTGCTCCCGGAGTCTTCTCCATATTGCAGCCATGACTTAACATCTTTGACAACAGGCTCGAAACATGGAAACACGTGTCCAGCGCTCTCAGTCTATAGACAAACACGACGATGTCCCTGCAGTGGATTTTAACAGCAAATCGATCTGGCCTGTCTTTTTCAATCGCAGTAATCTAAACTCTCTTTGCAAAGAAAACAATTAAAACAAATGAGATCACAATTAAGACAATTACAACTAACGATTACCAGTAATGATCGCTAACAGAGGGCGTCAGAGTAGAGTTAGCACTACAGCAGCTGCAGGGGAGGAGGATGCAGGGAATAAATAAAATACCACAGGAAGTCTTTAGGATGTTGGAAGTCCAATAATGTCACCGCAGTTTATCTTATCTGTACTGCATCAGGTGGCATAGAGCGCCTTAAAAATTGCAGTCAGACGCTGTACAGTGTGTGCCCAGAGTCTCTCTCTTATCCTCAACAGAAGTGTTGGGGGTTGACATTATGAGTTGTTCCACACAATTTGCTTTACAGTGGGTGGACATCACTGCATTAATCAAGTGCTATATTAAACTGAAGACTGATGCAGGATCTGCAGTAATGTGGTTGTTGTACAGGAGTGTTATGGTGAAACACTCCGGTGTTTCAATTCTATTTATATAGCACCAAATTACAACAGTCGCCTCAAGGCACTTAATATTACAAAGACCGTACAATTTCCACTCCCACAGAGGGGTTTTCAACCTCTCACTACACATACGGACACAATCGGGGTGCCATAAAACAAGCTTAAGAGGTTCAGGGTGTCACGGATGATAGATTCGCAAAGCAAAATGTAGTTCATGTTAGAGAGCGTTCACATCAATGTGACCGATCACTGGTGACCTTTTATGCAATATGTTTAAGTTTTAAAGGAGTGGGTTTGTAAATGTAGCTGTTTGAGTCTCTGAGAAAATACCACAACAACGCCTCTGAGACAGAACGCTCAATCTGCTCCAGCAGAAAACCTTGGAGTGACATCAAATTGAGCTTGCGGTTTGAAGATGTCTTAAAAAAAAAAAAAAAGTAGCAATAAAGAGCTTAAAACACTGCAGTCAGGGGCTTTTGTTTTAGAGATAATAGTAACAGAAATGTTTCCAGCTATAGAGCAAATAAATAGGATCAAATGGTTAAAAGAGGAGATTGTTTTCAGTCGTGAACTGTAACGTACAGCACTCACTAATTTGAAGAAGCACTGTGTCGAGCTAAAAGTTTCCTTCCTGGTGCTTTGGAAGCGCTTTTGATCTTCTTGAAAATGCTTTTTTTTCCATAAGAACAACAGAAAAGTAGAAGTACACACCAATCCATTTGGACCCCACAAAGCAGTGATCACACACACAAATCTCTCTCTTTGTCAAGCACAGGACCCCCCCCCCCCCCCCCCCCCCCCCCATGTTTTTGTGAAGTCTGCTAAGCTTTCCAAGTCATCATTCTTTCTTTGAAACTACTTCAAGGCTTTCAACATAATCAGGGTCTTGTTTTCTCTGCAGCAGCCTTAAATGTGGGTGTACAAGTCTGAATGCCACCTGCAACTCCCACATGCCTTATTAAGTGTTTGCTCCACTGAGCAGTTTATCAGGTGCATGGGGGATATGCTATGACTTTTTTTTTAATCGTTATGGCTGCTTTGTTGTTTCATCCCTCTTACAATTTATTTTGTTTTTAACCAATCGGAGGCACGCCTCCACAAATGGCACTGCCATCCATCCATCCACTCACATTTACCTGACTCACAGGAACAACAACCCTTCCATTAGGCAGACATTTGTTAATTCTTTATTTTTTCAATTTCTCTTTCAAAGTATTCATTTCAGTTTTAAAGCAGTGTCATTTTCTTCTCTTAAGTGTCAAGCTTTTGTGGAAAGCCTGGACACAAGTGCGGAGCACAGATATATGGTTAAAGGTGTTTATTTTTAACAGTCGATTCAAAGGGCAGGAGCGCTCCAACAATAGTTCTTGAACAATGGTTAAACAGGGGGAGGGAAGTCACCTCCACTGCTGTTTCTCTCCTTTCTGAGTGTCTCCCAAGTGGGTCTGCTCTCCACAGCACTCTTAACAGCCGCTGGCATCTGGACAGAAGAGATGAAAGTGAGCTTATGCATTTATAACAGATAACTAACTATTGCAAACAGCAAGCAAACCAAAGCTTGAATACCACAAGCAGCACAGCAGTCTGGTGTTGGCTGAGGAGCAACTCCAGTCTCCAGGTCTTCATCGGCTCAACAGAAAGCAGGTGTGTAATCAGGTGCCGGAGCTCCAGGTCTGTGATTAGATGGAAGCCACTGGCATACTCTGCCTCCAAAACACAAGGTACACACCACGCACAACACACCCACACCAACAGAGAAGGGGAGAGAGAGAGAGCAAAAGAGCGGGAGAGAGAGAAGGGCGAGTTGGTCCAGGAAGACCGAGGTCCACAACTTTGTAGTCATGTTACGTTTTTTTCACATTCATTTTTCTTTTGTTTTAGCCATTGTGAATATCTTTACTGTCATTTAATCATTTCCATCAATAACTGTTGAGAGGTGGTTGGATTCTAGGCTGGACTTGCCAACCCTGGCCATTGATCTGGCCATTCCTCTGACCAGGTGGCCAGGCTTCCTGTTTGGACATGAAAGAGTGCAGGCATTTTTGGTCTCCTGTGGATGAATCCTACCAAATCTCTGCAGACTATTGATTTTTTTATTTATTTTTTTTATAGGTTATCTTCTTGACAATATGTCAGACTTTTAATTGGTCAGTTGTAGGTTTCTACAGTTGCCATTAGTTAGCAAGGAAGACAGTGATATGTCTGCAAACTCTCAAACACTAAACTATTTGGCAAGCTGCAGTGAAACTGTAAAAGAGAGACTGCTCCCCTTCAAAGTAAAAGTTGTCCCTTTTGAAATGGGTTGGTTGTGATAGTAACACACAACTTTTACTTTGAAGGGGAACATTTTCTGTTTCTGGTTTGTGGCAGACTTTTTCAAATTTCATAACAGTTTTGAGAACAAATGGCAAGTGTTTGCAGTCAAGTTGGTGTCTTCCATGCAAACTGCAAGCGACTGCAGAAATCTGCTACCAACCAAATCAATCACTAGGAGGTCTTTGATGCAGCACCCTGTTTGCACCTAGTGACTGCCAGCAACCGCTCACCATCAAGTTGGGGAATACACATTTTTCCTCAGCAACTGGTGGTTGCCAGATGGTGTTAGGCCTGTGTGACCTAGGCCTAAGCTCACTGAATGCTAATGGCTAAAGTTTATTCTAAAGGAGAACAGGACTTGGAAAATAAAATAAGTCAACAGTTCTGCTGAGTGTAAATGACAATTATTACTAAAAGGAGAATTTGTGTGTGGGTGGGTTTGTGTGTGTATTGTTATTTTTGCATGGGTAATAGTCTGTGTAATGAGTCCCATCATATTGTGTAACTGTTTTGACAGGAGAATGATGCACTCTGTAAGCTGGACAGAAGACAGTGGATTGGATTGGGGTGTCAGTAGCATCAATCAAAGCGATATGCAGTAAGAAAAAGTCTAAATTTTATTTGTGGATTGCCACTGTATGAAATCACCATCAGCTAGTTCTTTGCATTTGTTGTGAATTCACAATGGATGATGTTATCCAGCCACTTCTTCTCTCAGCCATTATCACAATTACCACTGCACTTTACGCCACCATTACAGTCATTGTAATTGTTACATAGTGAGCTAGGATGAGGATTTTATAGTTCCCTTTTTGTCCCATTATCATTAGAGTGTCAAAGCTAATTTCTGAAGGCTCATCTCATCATTAATCTAACAGGCATCTGTCTGCTTTTAGCAACTAAGTGTAATACTCATGACTACAAAGAAAGAAGTTTGAATTCCCAGCATTGTTGTCAGGAAAATGTTGGGTAGGGGGATTATGGAGAAGTCTGTGTTGTGCATTTAAGGACAACCAAAATATGTTGATGCATTATGTAACCTTTTGGCCCAAGGAATAATTCTAGCATTGATAGGGTCATGTCTTGACTGAGCCATGTGAAAAAGTTTTCAAACGACTCCATAAAACTCTAAGAACACCTCATGATTCAGTACCTTACAGAACCACTTTTCAATTCAATTTTATTTCTATAGCACCAAATCACAACAAACAGTCGACTCAAGGCAGAAATAACTTGAAACAGTTGTTTCTGTATGACTTCATCAGTCTCACACTGCTGTAGAGGAAATTTGGCTTACTCTTCTTCATGATGTTGCTTCAGTTAAGGTTTGCAGACATTATGCACAGCGATCTAAAGATCCTGCCATTGATACTTTTTATTTTTTAGGGGTGGCTGTGGCTCAGGAGGTAGAGCACTAGCTGCTCCAGTCTGCGTGACAAAGTATCCTTGGGAAAGATATTGAACCCCAAGCTGCTCCCCGAGTTGTTCATCGGAGTGTGAATGTTAGACACAGTTAGACATAGAAAAAAGTGCTTGTGTGAATGAGTCAGTGAGACGTGTCACATAAAGCACTTTGAGCGCTTGGGTTTAAAAGCCCAATACAAGAACCAGTCCATTTACCACAACTATAAACTTTCATTCAAATTTGCATGAAGTTTGTTTTTGTTTTTTTCCAAAGCCATGAAAACAATCTGTTCCTACCCAGTAAAAACTCACTGAAAATTAACATTTGGTTAAAAAGGAAAAGGTGAAAAGAGGTCTTCTCGGTTCATTTACGTAAAAGACAAGAAGCACTCAGAGAGCGCAAACCTTTACCAAGGCAGCTCGCTCTGTGGGCACTGTTTACTTTGAAGGAAATAGTATTATTTTTGTTTTCTTTGTTCTTTTTAAACATACTTTAAGAAGTTTTTAGTGCAGTAAGAATCAGGTAAGGGCAGCATGACAGTTGTTTACTTTGTTTACACAAACATTATGTATGCGCAGGTCATGGGTAATAGGTATTGATTTGTAAATAACTGGACATGAATAACTTGATGTTATTATATATTATTATACTGCAGTATATTTCTGACTAACCATGCAGCTCATTCTTTCTCTTGAGAATAGCTTCTTTAAAGTAACACATTTATGGGTCAAGTGAGATCAGAGGTCAAATGTGACATGATATTTGGATGCAAAACATAATATGGTATTTAGAATCTCCATATATGGTATCATTTCCTAAATCAGTTTGACCTTCAGATCAATCTACATAGCTCCTTGGAAGAGGTAAAAGCACAGCTCTGTAAATCTAAAACTGGTTGGTATCTTTGCAAATCCCTCAGATGGCCAACAGAATTAACCCAGATTCTTCTTGCTACCAGGTGTTAGTGCTAACCAGGCATCACCATGCTGGTGCAGCATATAGGAACAATAAGGTTAGCAAAAATGGGGCATCCACAGAGGACGAGACTAGCAGCAAATGTGACCAGAGACAGTGTAGCACATTTAGTCATTTGTAGGAAATAACTTTGAGGCAGGTTATTGAAGCGACTACCAATGAGAGTGAAGAATACCACAGACTGACATATGATGGGGTGATAAATACCTTAGAGTGTTACCTACATAACCAGCAAGGATAGGCTCCAGCCCCCCCACGACCCTGAACAGGATCAGTGGAAGAGAATGAATGAATGAATGAATGACAAAACTGCCCCGGCTTTCTTTGTGTGCCATTCTTGCCTCAGGGGGAAGCCTGGAATCATGAACACCGCTTTTAAATTTCATGTCACGCCATGACACCCCCCCCCAACCCAACCTTAACCCCGACCTGTGTCTCTGTGTGTGTGTGTGTGTGTGTGTGTGCGCTGTTTAGCACAAAAAAGTTTAAAAAAAATTAGTAAATAAAAAGTACATGGCTATGACACGTGAAAGGTGCAGTTATGTTCTCATGTTAAAGGTGGTTATCTTGCCATATGGTATGATTAACATGGTCACCTGTTAACCCTCTATACTATTTTTTGGGGTTTTTTTGCAGATATAGAAAAATGCAATTATTGATCGATTGTCTCCACATTCACGCTTTAGATACAACTAATTTCCTCACAGCATAGTGTCATACGCTGGCCCTTTATACACCTGCTAGCCTTTAACTGACATAGAGAAAGATCCTCTTTGCTTTGAATAGGAATTTCACTTGTAACTCTTTGATTTAGTCCTGATGCCATGACTCCTGTTATCACAGTCTCACAGTGGGAGGGAACAATTATTTGATCCCCTGCTGAATTTGTAAGTTTGTTAACTTACAAAGAAATGAACAGTCTCTATTTTTTAATAGAGAGACAGAACACAGAACAAGAATCCAGAAAAAAGAACACATTACATTAAGGTTATAAACTGATTTGTATGTGTCATGGATGGCCGCTGGGCAGGCAGGAAGGAGGACCCCAAAATGCAGACTCCAAGACGGGTGTAGTACTCTCACACACGTTTATTTACAATATCCAGCAGAAATCATAACCATGAGCTCTCCCCAGAAAAACACCAGATGGGGGAGAGACGCGAAACAGACCAGACTTCAAAACATGAACAAGACGTAGGCACGGAACAGCGGACACAACCATCAACAACAACAATGACGCGACAACGAGCATGGACCTGTACTGTACCTGTCTGACTGCACTGTGCCAAGTGCAAAGTTTGGTGGGGGGGGGTTATGGTGTGGGGTTGTTTTTCAGGAGTTGGGCTCGGCCCCTTAGTTCCAGTGAAAGGAACTCGTTGTCATGGCCGGGGAGGAAACAGGCGAGGAAGGGCAACCGCGCAGGACACCAGAGGTAAACATCACTTAAAAGGGTATTTATTTACATAGGGAAAAACAAATACAAAAAACCTTGGAAGGGGGACGAAGGGAGACGACGGGCAGACACAGGGAGCACAGGAACACACGGGCACACAACGTCAACGACGCAACAAAGAACACATGGAAACTGAGGGCTTAAATACACAATGGGTAATCAGGGGAAGAGGAAACAGCAGGGAACAACAGGTGAGGCAAATGAAACTAATTACACAGGGGAAGCAAAGCTAAACACAAAGCACAAGGAAATCACATTGGCAAAATAAAACAGGAAGTGATAAACCAAGGAACACGCAGACAAGTCACAACACTGGGAACATGACAAACATACAGGGAGGACAAACTCAGGAAATAAACTATTAACACAAAACGCTGGGCCAACGGCCCAGGACATGACAGTACCCCCCCTCAAAGGCCGGCTCCCGACGGCCAAAACCAGAAACAAAACCAGACAAGGGCGGGAGGCGGGGGACCAGGAAGGAGGGCCCGAAACCAAAACAAAAAACCAGGCAGGGAGCAAACAGGAAGAAGGCCCAGGAATGAAACCAACACACAGGGGACAAAACAAAAACACTGGGGAAGCGCAGGGGCAAGATCTAGAACACGAGGGCAAGGAAGCAACAATCAAAAGGAACAGAACAAACAAAAGCAACGGCACAAGGATGAACAACAGTCCAAAAACAAGAACAAAACACAGGGATGAGAAGGAAAAAAAACAAAAAAAAAAAAAAACAGGATGAAACAAAAAGCGATGGCACAAGGCCGGAGAGCCCCAATGTCCACACCAAGGGTCAGAAACAATGAACAGAACAGTCTCTGGAGCTTGAAAAAGGCGACTGGACTTCTTTTTGTTTCTTGAAGACGTTTCACCTCTCATCCGAAAGGCTTCTTCAGTTCTCAACCAAATGGTGGAGAGACCCAGGTATTTAAACCCCTGTGGGCGTAGTGCCCTGGAGGTGGTTATGACCCTCTATTGATCATGTGCGTGAACACATGTGCCCAGGTGTGAAGGGGGCGTGGGTCATATTTAATCAGTGGTTTCAGTTGAAACCAATTTAGGACTCCGCTCCATTGTTTCCTGTGGCCTATTGAGGTCACTGGAACAAAGGTGTGAATGGGGGTTGAGACGTCTGGGAAGGGAGCTCAGGACAGCACTGTAAGCGGGGGAAAGTTGGTGACGTAATCCACCTCCTCTGTTCAATGATGGTTGTTCACAGTGGACATAGATGGCTTCTTTCACTCCTCTTTCAAACCATCTGTTTTCCCTGTCCAAAATGTGAACATTGGCATCCTCAAAAGAGTGCCCTTTTTCCTTCAGATGCAGATGTACTGCTGAATCTTGTCCTGTCGAGGTGGCTCTTCTATATGACCCACGCCCCCTTCACACCTGGGCACATGTGTTCACGCACATGATCAATAGAGGGTCATAACCACCTCCAGGGGACTACGCCCACAGGGGTTTAAATACCTGGGTCTCTCCACCATTTGGTTGAGAACTGAAGAAGCCTTTCGGATGAGAGGTGAAACGTCTTCAAGAAACAAAAAGAAGTCCAGTCGCCTTTTTCAAGCTCCAGAGACTACTATGACCTGGATGACTGAGAATCTACACAGACATATTGCCTTGCACTTTGGGAGGAACACCCTTCAATTGGTGCGGGAGTATGAAAGGGACTCAAGAAAGCTAGCGGACTACAGGAACCACCTTCGTTTCAACTTGAGATGCAGACAGTCCAGACTGGTTCCCAAGAGTTTGCACCTTGGGTCCACAGTAAAAGGACATAGAGCTGACCAAATTCTATGGAGAGCACAGAACCACCTTTTGAGTGAAAGGATAAGACAGGTCCAATTCACCATAGATGCACTCCAGAACAAAATCCACCAGACTCAGCAGAAACTCTCATCACTCTTACCTCACACCATCGCAGAAGAAGTTTCTACATTTGTGGACAAAGCCCAGCTCGCACAACACATCAAAGGCAAGGAAAGACAACTACGTAAATTTCAAACTCTGCAAACCAAGGCATACCATTCATCTGTTAACAAACAGGACGACACGATAAGCAATGGAAACCAAGGAAAGTGGGTGAAGAACCTATCAGACAGGGTCCTCACCAAACCAGAAGAAAATGTGCTAGCCAAAGGACTCAACTTTGCCATAGCCCCACAACAGCTTCCTATAGTAGACCTCATCACAGCAACAGAAACCGCTATAAGAAATAACAAACTTTCTCATCCTGTAGCAGAACAGATCAGGATGAAAGTTTCAGCCACTCTCTCCAGTGCAAGACTTCCTCCATCCAACCTCACCATTCAGGAGAAGAAGGCCATCACAGCCCTAAGCAAGGATCAAAACATCACCATACTGCCAGCCGACAAGGGGAGGTGCACGGTTGTGCTGAATTCATCGGATTACCACAACAAAATTACTACACTCCTCAGTGACAACAATACTTATGAGGTCTTGAGACGTGATCCCACAAGCAACTACAAGAAAAAAGTTGTTTGCTGCCTGCAACAACTTGAAAAGGAAAAAGCCATTGACCGCCCCACTTACTACCGCCTGTACCCTGGAGAAGCCACTCCATGCATTTATGGACTCCCAAAGATCCACAAAGAAGGAGTCCCACTTCGACCCATTATCAGCAGTATAAACTCGGTCACCTACAACATTTCCAAACACCTCGCCACCATCTCATCACCGCTTGTTGGCATCACACCCCACCACATTGAAAACTCTACAGATTTTACTAACAAGGTCCAGAATCTTGTACTGGATCCAGATGAAACCATGGTGTCCTTTGATGTGGTTTCACTTTTCACTTGCATACCCACAACTGAGGCAGTGGAGACCGTCAGAAGACGACTACAGGAAGACGATTCCTTACTGAACAGAACCAGCCTCACCCCAGATCAGATTTGTGCACTTTTAGATCTCTGCCTTACCACAACATATTTTAAATACAATGATGGATTCTACAGACAGAAGCATGGATGTGCCATGGGCTCCCCAGTGTCTCCCATTGTAGCCAACCTTTACATGGAGGAAGTGGAAAGTAAAGCTCTTGGTTCTTTCAAAGGGATGGCACCTAGCCACTGGTACAGATATGTAGATGACACCTGGGTCAAAATCAAAACCCATGAAGTAGAAGCCTTCACTCGTCACATTAACTCAGTGGATAAATACATACGTTTTACCAGGGAGGACACCAGAGATAACAAGTTACCATTCCTGGACTGTGCGGTGCTTATCGAGGAAGATGGAAGCCTCAACATTGAAGTTTACCGGAAGCCCACACACACAGACCAGTATCTCCTCTTTGACTCCCACCACCCTCTGGAACACAAACTTGGGGTGATCAGGACCCTACAACACCGTGCGGAAAGTGTTCCCTCTAAGGCAGAAGGGAAGCATAAGGAACACACACACATTAAGAAAGCCCTCAAAACATGCGGTTACCCCAACTGGGCCTTCATCAAATCAGCTAAGATGCACAGGAATGAAGGCCAAACACAAACTACAGAGAATAGGAAGGACAAGAGGAACAACATTGTCATCCCATATGTGTCGGGCTTGTCAGAGAAACTCAGAAGAATTTTCTCCAAGCATGACATCTCAGTATACTTCAAACCAAGTCACACCCTAAGACAAAAACTGGTTCATCCCAAGGACAAACCCGCCAAACACAAGATCAGCGATGTAGTGTATGCTGTTCAGTGCAGTGAAGAGTGCTCGGACCTCTACATTGGTGAAACCAAACAGCCTCTTCACAAACGAATGGCACAACATAGAAGAGCCACCTCGACAGGACAAGATTCAGCAGTACATCTGCATCTGAAGGAAAAAGGGCACTCTTTTGAGGATGCCAATGTTCACATTTTGGACAGGGAAAACAGATGGTTTGAAAGAGGAGTGAAAGAAGCCATCTATGTCCACTGTGAACAACCATCATTGAACAGAGGAGGTGGATTACTTCACCAACTTTCCCCCGCTTACAGTGCTGTCCTGAGCTCCCTTCCCAGACGTCTCAACCCCCATTCACACCTTTGTTCCAGTGACCTCAATAGGCCACAGGAAACAATGGAGCGGAGTCCTAAATTGGTTTCAACTGAAACCACTGATTAAATATGACCCACGCCCCCTTCACACCTGGGCACATGTGTTCACGCACATGATCAATAGAGGGTCATAACCACCTCCAGGGGACTACGCCCACAGGGGTTTAAATACCTGGGTCTCTCCACCATTTGGTTGAGAACTGAAGAAGCCTTTCGGATGAGAGGTGAAACGTCTTCAAGAAACAAAAAGAAGTCCAGTCGCCTTTTTCAAGCTCCAGAGACTACTATGACCTGGATGACTGAGAATCTACACAGACATAATGAACAGAACAGGAGCCAAGACAAAAACAAAACAGCAAACGGCAGGGGAAAAACAGTCCACAGTTCAGGGGAGTCCATGGGAAATCCAGAACAAAAAATACAGTTCAGGGGGCCGCACAGGCCAAGGGGCCACAAAGCAGAGTCTGGATGAGGGAGGCCAACCGCGCTTCCAGCGGCGGCGGCGACGACGTGGAGGAGACACTGGAGGCCGGCCGCGCTCCCAGCGGCGGCGGCGACGACGTGGAGGAGACACTGGAGGCCGGCCGCGCGCCCAGCGGCGGCGGCGACGACGTGGAGGAGACACTGGAGGCCGGCCGCGCTCCCAGCGGCGGCGGCGACGACGTGGAGGAGACACTGGAGGCCGGCCGCGCTCCCAGCGGCGGCGGCGACGTGGAGGAGGAGGAGTCACTGGAGGCCGACCGCGCTCCCAGCGGTGGCGGCGACGTGGAGGAGGAGGAGTCACTGGAGGCCGACCGCGCTCCCAGCGGCGGCGACGTGGAGGAGACACTGGAGGCCGACCGCGCTCCCAGCGGCGGCGGCGACGACGTGGAGCAGACACTGGAGGCCGACCGCGCTCCCAGCGGCGGCGACGTGGAGGAGACAGGACTGGGGGCCGACCGCGCTCCCAGCGGCGGCGACGTGGAGGAGCAGACACTAGAGGCCGACCGCGGGGCATGCGGCGGCGGAGACGGGCGACCCCGGGCTCTGGTGGGGAACCCTCGGGCGGCGCAGAGCGCTCGGACTGAGCGGGGCCCTCTGGCGCGGAGCGCTCTGACTGAGCGGAGACCCCCAACGGCTCGGACTGAGCGGAGGCTAGAGCGGAAGCCGACTGAGGACGAGGGAGAGCGGGCAGCAGCACTGCTGAAGGCCAAGATGCTGTAGAGGACCGGAGTGCCGGCTGGGTGGTCGTCATCCTGGGCAGCAGGGGCTGCTCAGGGGACAGTTTGGGTGTGTCAAACGACGGCTGCGTGGAAGCAGGCCGGGAGACGACTGGCTGCGTGGAAGCAGGCCGGGAGACGACTGGCTGCGTGGAAGCAGGCCGGGAGACGCCTGGCTGCGTGGAAGCAGGCCGGGAGACGACTGGCTGCGTGGAAGCAGGCCGGGAGACGACTGGCTGCGTGGAAGCAGGCCGGGAGACGACTGGCTGCGTGGAAGCAGGCCGGGAGACGACTGGCTGCGTGGAAGCAGGCCGGGAGACGACTGGCTGCGTGGAAGCAGGCCGGGAGCCAGAGAGAGCGGGCTGCGTGGAAACAGACCGAGAGCTAGGGAGATCTGGCTGCGTGGAAACAGACCGAGAGCTAGGGAGATCTGGCTGCGTGGAAACAGACCGAGAGCTAGGGAGGGCTGGCTGCGTGGGAGCAGGCTGAGAGCTAGCTGACACTGGGGCCTGAGAGGGAGCTGACACTACTGGAGCTACAGAAGGAGCAGGAGCTGAGGGAACTGGGACCAAAACCGAAGGAACTAAGACAGGGGCTGAGGGAACTGACTGAGAGGGCACTGAAACAGCTGACACTGGGGACCGAGGAAGAGTTACTGGAGCTGACTGAAGGCGAGGGAGAGCGACTGGAGCTAGAGCTGACTGAGACCCTGCTGCTTCAGCTAACACAGAAAACCGATGCGAAGGCTTGGACCTGGCTGCCCCCACCCGCGGAACAGGTGCGAGTGCAGAGGTCAGCCCGTCCGTGGCTGCCCCCACCCGCCGAACAGGTGCGAGTGCAGAGGTCAGCCCGTCCGTGGCTGCCCCCACCCGCCGAACAGGTGCGAGTGCAGAGGTCAGCCCGTCCGTGGCTGCCCCCACCCGCCGAACAGGTACAGGTGCAGGGGAAGCTGGAGCTAAGGGAGCTGGAGCAGGGTGAACAGAGGGAGCTGGAGCTAACTGAGGGGTCTGGGACTGCGACTGAGGGGGAGCTGGAGCTACAGCTGACATGGAACACTGCGACTGAGGGGGAGCTGGAGCTACAGCTGACATGGAACACTGCGACTGAGGGGGAGCTGGAGCTACAGCTGACATGGAACACTGCGACTGAGGGGGAGCTGGAGCTACAGCTGACATGGAACACTGCGACTGAGGGGGAGCTGGAGCTACAGCTGACTTGGAACACTGCGACTGAGGGGGAGCTGGAGCTACAGCTGACTTGGAACACTGCGACTGAGGGGGAGCTGGAGCTACAGCTGACTGGGAAGACTGCGACTGAGCAGGCGCTACAGCTGACTGAGGCGAGAGTGGCTGGGGAGGAGCACGGCGACGCCGGGAGCGCTGCTTCCTTCGCGTTCTGTTGGAGTGGGAAGCACGATTCTCAGCATCCAGGATGTCCACCAGCAGAGGTGAATCAATAATCTCCACATCATCTGGCAGCCAAGAGAGGTCTGGGGAGGCGGTGGGCTGTGGGTGAAAGGATGAAAATGACGAGGTGGGAGAGGTGAGTTGAAGGGATGACGGCGGATCCGGAAAGCGAGGCAGCGCCTGTGGTGCTGAGCTGCAGTGGTGCGGAGGAGACGACGGAGGTGAGATGACCGGCTGCAGGAGAGGTGAATTAGTGATGGCTTGGAGGAAAAAGGTTGTGTCCTTGCCCTGGACAGGGCGACCAATATTATACAGTTTAGCTTGTAAGTTTTTCCGGAGCATGATTATGGAATGGGCAAGGGAGGCAGTGTCAGGATGGGTGAGGAGCCAAGTGGAAGAAGAAAAAAGTCTGCAGCAGAAAATTGCCTGAATAATCTGACGGGGTTCATCAGTGGCATGAATGATGTTCCTGGAGAGATCTATGAGCTCCAAAATCACTTCCTCTTGCTCGGAGGGGCTCCTGGTATCCGCGGGGTCCATAGTCTGGTTGCGTCGTTCTGTCATGGCCGGGGAGGAAACAGGCGAGGAAGGGCAACCGCGCAGGACACCAGAGGTAAACATCACTTAAAAGGGTATTTATTTACATAGGGAAAAACAAATACAAAAAACCTTGGAAGGGGGACGAAGGGAGACGACGGGCAGACACAGGGAGCACAGGAACACACGGGCACACAACGTCAACGACGCAACAAAGAACACATGGAAACTGAGGGCTTAAATACACAATGGGTAATCAGGGGAAGAGGAAACAGCAGGGAACAACAGGTGAGGCAAATGAAACTAATTACACAGGGGAAGCAAAGCTAAACACAAAGCACAAGGAAATCACATTGGCAAAATAAAACAGGAAGTGATAAACCAAGGAACACGCAGACAAGTCACAACACTGGGAACATGACAAACATACAGGGAGGACAAACTCAGGAAATAAACTATTAACACAAAACGCTGGGCCAACGGCCCAGGACATGACACTCGTAATCTGATGCTCCCAACGCTGTGGGAACAGTTTGGGGATGGACCCTTCCTGTTCCAACATTACTGCACACCAGTGAAAAAAACAGCTCCATAAAGACATGGATGAGCGAGTTTGGTGTGGAAGAACTTGACTGGCCTCCTGACCTCAACCTGATGCTGTAATCAGAATACATTATTTTACTTGCATAAATATAATGGCTTTAAGTTTTACATATATACATTTTTGATTACAATAAATCACGTCAGTAAACTATTTACTGGCCCTTTGCGTAAAGGAGTATGTTTACGATATCTTAAGAACACTTTATTGATTCTAACCTTTTTTTTTTTTTTTTTTTTTTTTTTTTTGTCAAACTCATTTACAACATGTAACACCCCTCTTGGATATGGCTTCATTTTTTTTTATGGCTTCGTTTTATTTCATTTTCATATCCTTCAAACTTTACATTATGTAGAATAATGTCTTCAGCATACCATCCAGGTTGGCATTTCCCCCCAAAGTACCTTAAAGCTAATTTTTCAGACAGACTGCCATGTAAAGTTTAAGTGCCCAACCCAGTATGGTATAGGATTGAGTATAAATAGTACTCCACTTCAGGCACATTTTCCATAGCATGTCATTGTGTGTTATAATTTTTGCATTCAATTTAGATTTCAGAGTTAAATGGTAAATACTGTTTATTAGGATTATACGGTGCAGAAGGACACTTGAAAAACAAAAAAATGATACATGCTAAATTCCTGCCCAAGCACAATCATAACCTTCTCTCTCTTGCACAAAAATGCCCTTCAGCAGAAAGCTGCTGTAATCCTCAGGCGTTAGCACACTTTTCATTCAAACTGAGTACAACTAATTCCCCATGTAAAGGACTTGAGATAATATGTGTGCCTGTAATTCATATTCAGGGCATGTATGAGGATTATGAGTCACGCTATCATTTAAAATAGCTGAGGGGGCATACAGATCTGTGCATCACTTGTCAGCCTCTGTAACCACACACACACACACACACACACACACACACACACACACACACACACACACACACACACACACACACACACACACACACACACACACACACTCACAGAGGAAAGATAACAGTGTTTAACAAGTGTAGTAGTGGGGAGTGAGGCATGCTTTAACTTTCATTATTCCAGGAAAAGGCTTGCCACATTAAATGGCAGCATAATGAGGAGAGATACAGAGGGAGGAGTGGCAGGCAAACAAGAGCAGCAACTGAATTAAACTGTAAAAGAAAAAATGAGAAGTTGGGGGTGGGGGGGGGGGGGGTGAAGGGGTGAAGGGGTGGGGGGATGTGAGGGGTGAGGACAGGTAGACAGTAGAGGAGAAGAACTGAAGCTCCATTTTTCTGTTCTACATTACTTAATCCAGTACACTGTCAAATCCACTGTGAAAACAGCAGCACCCAGTACAGCAGCATATTTGAAAAGTTGCATTTCTGTCAGTAAGCAGTGAGGTGTAGTTGCCTGCAGAACTGCAGATTTATGATTGTTCACAAGAACTTGGAGGCAGTACAGAGAACTTCCAGAAACTGTCGGCACGGACTTTGAATTTCTGGGAATTTTACAAACCGGGCAGTTCATCCTCAGCCCCTAGGTCTGGAAGAGGCTTTAACAAATGCACTATTACTATAGTGCAGGTGCTGACTTTTGTAACAGATATGTCTTACGTAAGTCTGCTAGGATGGAAAACTTTATTTGCAACTAACATTAGTTGTAAATTTATTACAACAATTTCAATTTTTAGTGTAGCTTGAACAACTTGTGTACGGAGCATTCACACTGTCAGTGTGTGTGTGTGTGTGACCGACATCTGAACTGTGCAGGAGTTTTTCCCTTTCCTGCTCAAGTCAGCTGTTCAGTCCATTAGCATTCAGCTGAACTGTGATCAGATGACCTGCCGATGGCCTTTAAGAGAACAAATGTGTCTCAGTAGCCTCTAGACTTCTTCTCTCTTCTTAGCCATGAAGCTAAACAAATGGACATGAAAACAGGACCATCATAATGAATGATTTGATATTTAGTATCAAATCATTCATTAATGTAGGACTTCTCTGAGCAGTCTAATAGACATGTTGGTGGTGTGGAGGAAGTAACTAGCAAACAAAGAAAATGATCTGTCCTACAGTTCCTTCAGCTGCTTGTTGTACAAATTCGGGAAAATATATTTTTCTTCCCTGGCATAGAGAGTGTCCTCAGTTAAGATTTTGTCCGTCAGCCAGGCACAGCAAAAAACAACAACACACAACTGCTGCCCTGTAAACCCATCACACACAGGGACAAGCATGGTGTTTGGGCTCAGTGGTAGCTTAAGCAAAAGCAAAAAAGGCGTATCTGGAAACGAATTCAAGAGTCTTTGTACAATCCCATATCCCATGTTTCTGTCACAGGATGTCAGCTGTTAAAACTGTTAAGTCTTATTACAGCTGTTTTGTCTGGATATCTTTGGGTTTCATTAAGGCTGAAGACTCACATGAGTTGACTGTGGAAAAGTGGAGTAAAGCACATTAAGTAGGAGACCCAATCACACTGGGTCATAGTTTATTTTGGTGGTTGCTTTCATAATTAGAAATGCCAAGACCTGTGTTATGGGAATCCATTACTACACATTTTGGTAATGAGATCAGCAGTGACATAAATACATCTGAACCTTAAATAAATTCCCATGCAAGTGGATAGGGTTTTACTTTTTGCAACACAGCATAGAGGAGACTAAGAACTGCAGACTTCAAGAAATAAACAGAATTATTAATTGTGTTAAATTTAAACCAATAAATGTAATCAGTGTGTTTTTCAGAGCTCCAGCATAAATGCAATCCTATAGTTGTGATTCTTGATTAAATCTCTTTTAATTAAAATCCTTCTAAGACTTACTTTCTGTTAATTTCCTGTCTCTTCTTTCTTTCCCACTGGTTCTGCCTTGTTTTGAGCTTTCCTTTTTTTTTTTTTTTATTTCCCTTTATTGTAGCTTTTCCCTTTCAATTCATCTCTCTTCTATGAGTGCTTTCATACATCCTCCCCATGTGTTTCGGCTCTCTGCATGAATGAAAGGTCCCATTAGATGAAAACAATTTTGTAATCATGACAGCAGTTTGATTAATTAGCCAGCACTCTCAGTGAGGAGAAAGCACACGGTGAAACCATCACCTCATCACCTCAAGAAGATTTAGATGAAAGGTTATACTGTTGAAATGATGATGGAGTTGTTAATGCTTTCATGTGGGCTACCTATCTTGCCGCTTCCACCTACTATGTGCCTGCTCTGCTGAGCGTGTTTGTCTTTGCACAGATTCCAACATAAAATCATCATTTCAAGCTGATGTCACTGAGTGCAGCTGTTTTCCTCCCACTCCTCAGTAGCTGGCCGTGACTTTACATCAACCCGTGACAACTTAAGTTCTGCCCTTTGTCTTGCCAGAAATTTAAATTGACTTAGCTCAGTGCCTCCAAAGCACATTGAGAGGCCTCCGGAGATTTGTTTCGCTCTGCTGTCCAAGTTATTTATTGTGACAGAGATGTTGCTGTTTGTCTGACTTCAAAGAGGTCACTGTAAATTAATGACTGGTGTTGTAAATGTGACACACCAAATGAAGCAGCATATAAGATATATATATATATATATATACCGTATATACAGTATTCATATACAAGTCTGATTCCAAAAAAACGGTGTTACATTTTAAGATGCAGATAAAAACAGAATGGGATGATTTGCAAATCTTATAAATGCACATTTTATTGACAGCAGAACATCAAAAAGATAGCATATATTTAAACTGAGAAAATGCACCATTTTAGGAAAAAGTATTAGCTCGTTTTGAATTTGATTGCAGCAATACATTTCAAAAACATTTGCATATGGCCATGCTGACCAGTGTGTAGCACCTCTTCTTTTAACAGCAGTCTGTAAACATCTGGGAACTGAGGAGACCTGTTGCCAGACTTTTGGGAAAGGAATGTTGTGCCATTCTTGTCTGATATAGGATTCTAGCTGCTCAACAGTCCCGAGTCATCTTCTTTGTCTTACAGTATTTGTTTCATGATGCCAAATGTTTTCAATTGGTGAAAGGTCTGGACCGCAGGCAGGCCAGTCAGCACCCGGACTCTTCTACTACAAATGCTGCTGCAATAGCATGTGGTTTAGGGTTGTCTTCCTGGAATATAAAAGGCTTTACCTAAAAAAGATGGAAGTATGTGTTGCTCTAAAACCTGCATATACCTTTCAGCATTGATGGAGCTTTCTGGATGGGCGCGCTGCCAATCCCATAGACACTAATGTAGCCGCCATACCATCAGAGATATAGGCTTTTGAACTGCCTGCTGACAAGCTAGATGGTCACTTTAATCCAGAGCCTGCAGCGTCTATGTTTTCCAAAAAGAATTTCAAATTTCCATTTGTATGGAACAACATCCGAGATCTCCGTCCAGAAGAGCGCAATACTGGGAACAGCTAAGATACTGAGCAGGACCCTGAAGCTCCCAGGCCTCTGGTAGAGGACCCGAGCTTGGAGGGCAAAATAGACCGCCCATAGGCGGATCGAGCGTGTTCTCTAAAGCGCGCGCTGGAGCACCGTTTGTGTTTATGTGTGTGTGTGTGTGTGTGTGTGTGTGTTGGGGGGGCAGGAGGAGGGGAGGTGAAGAAGAATTATTATAACTATTATTGATCACATCACATGCACAGCTGTTAAATACAGAAAATGCCAACTAGAGAAAATAATTTCCCTGCATCGCTTTTCCTGCAGAAAAATTCCCTTATGCTGATTTTTTTTTCCAGTTTTGCTCATAAAATCATTTCCATTTCTTTCAGGTCTGTTTCTTAAAGTCATTCATTAATTTTCATCTGCTGCTGGATATGGAGATGATTACCATCAGATTCTTTAAACATGTGTTTAAAGGATTCACTCTGCTCTAAGAACAGGTCTGTTTCTGATTGCTGTTATTACTGATTACCTGGACTAACAGCAGCTCATCTCTGAACACCACTCCAGAGAAACACAGCAACTGTAGCATCACCTTACAGAAGGCAGTCTAAATCCACCCTGTCACTCTGACCCCTGACCTCTGGAGGATAAAATGTGCACATGGCCAACAACCTGCTAGAATGGCAACTTCTACTGTTCTGTTACATCTAGCTGGCAAAGCAGAGGTGCAGTTTTAGCTGTGAATGTGAGGCCAGTGCTGCTGTGGACCATTCCTTCACTGGTTTGCTGCAAGTCTCAGCTCGGTTACATGGAATCCATAATTCTGGTCATTTTCATAAGGATTAGCATCATCATCATTTTCATACTGTAAAAATGCTTTTTGGTCACTACAAATTTTTTACAACCTTCATATCTGTGTGCTAAGCTTTTAGTCTGGCTTTGTACACAGACTGTAAGCAAAGAGAAAAAAGTAGACATCCACAAACAGAATTAATTTTAGGTGGCATTTAAATGCCTTTATTAACACAAAATTCAATTATTAAAGGAAAGATAGTCTTCTATCTTTCCTTAAGAAAGAGAGAAAAGAAAGGGACAGAGAAGAGAACCCCCCAACAATCCCCTCTGAACAAGCACTAGGCGACAGTGGGGAGGAAAAACTCCCTTTTAACAGGAAGAAACCTCCAGCAGATCCAGGCTCAGGGAGGGGCAGCTATCTGCCGACACCGGCTGGGGGGGTGAAAGAAAAAGAACAAGGAGGGGGGGAAGAGGAAGCTGATGGAGAGGATGGCTAGGGGAGAGCTCTAGGCAGAGAGGAGAGGTCAACGTGAAGGAGATGATTGAAGGCGGAGGACGGCGAGGCTAGTGTTGTCCAGGTGGGACTGAAGAAGCAGTCTAGATACTCCAGCAAAACTTGAAGCGCTTTTTTTTCTTGAGGCAGCGTTCCTGCAGATCTTTGTGCTGCAATATGATGTTGTGCAGCTGATCAATAGTTTCTGCATTCTGCTCCTTCAGTGCTCTGCACCTTTCCTCAAGATCTTCTATTGTTTCCTGCTTCTCAGCATTTTTTTCTTCCGCTTCTCTATATTTCTCCTCCTGCACTTTCTTTGCCTCTTGAAATTCCTCATTTCTCCTCTGCACTTCATTTAGTGTACACTGCAGGTCTTCATGTGCTTTTAACTGCTGTTGCATCTCCTCATGCATTTCAGTGTTTTTGAGCAGTGCACAGTCACAGAGATTTTCCACTTCTGCTTGTTTTGTCAGCATTTCTTGGATCGTGCTCTGCATCCCTGCACAGATTTTCTCCAGATCTTCCTTTTCTTTCTCTACTTTGTCACTTCTGACCTTGAGTTGATCGTAAAATACTTGCAGGTCAGTATTTTTCCTCTCAACATCCTGGAGAATATGCATTGCTTCCTGGTGTTCCTTCTGCTTCAGCAGGTCTCCATTTCTTTGCAGAGCTTCGTCAAGCTTTGCTTGTAAGACTTCATTTTTTTCCTGAACGTCTTCAAGCTTGCGTTGCATGTGCTTGTTCATTGCTTCCATGTCCTGTAGCTTGTTTTGGACCTCTCTCTTCTCTTCCAAAAGTTCACTGTTTTTTTCCAATTGGGCATGAAGCATACCTTCATTCTTTCTTTCAGCATCAAGGAGCCTGCTCTGCATCACTGCATATGACACCTCCATTTGATGGAGCTTCAGCTCCTGTTCGTCCTTCTCTTCAAGGACTTCAGCAAGTCTTTGCCGGGCTTGATCCAGCATCATCTGCTGCTTTTCATGTTTTTTCTCCAATGCCTGGAGCTTGAAGCACACATCGCTGTATTCAGCTTTTTGTTGTTGCTTCTCTCTCATCAAGCCCATAATGCGCTCCCGGGCTTGATTAAACATTATTTCCCAATAATCGCTTGCAATTTGCAGGTTTGGCTGGTCCTGCATATTGGGAACTTCTCGGTCTTCTGTGTTGACAAGAAGTCCACTGCGGATTTCTCCAGAACTGACGGATTCAGCCTCAATTGGCTGATCTCCCCAGTCAACAGATCTTGGGAGCTGAAACATGTCGCAGTCTTGATTCTCTCACTCAGTAAAGTTTCCAAACGTTTGTTAAATGTTTGTCAGACGATGCCGAATGATTGAATGCTGCGACGATGAAAGCTGCCAACAAACCGACTTCTTGACTGAAAATGTTCACTTGAAGTTTCTCTTTGCTACTTAAAGCTTCAGATCAAAGGCTTTAGCTATTTTTCATTATGATGTAACAGTTTCAAAGAAAGTCAACATTCCATATACAAATGAGGTGGTCACATGGCAAAGTCAACATTCCATATGCAAATGAGGTGGTCACATGACATTTTTAATGGGGGGGAGGGGGGTATTTTTTGTGTGAATGCTGGTTCAGATAGTATTCAAATCCTCATCCAACCTCCTCGTCTTTCAACTCTAACTGCTTCCACATACTTTCAGCTACAAACACCATTCAAACTTTAAAACGATGACAAGACATTGAACTATTCAGCTTGTATTTATGTTTTCAATATCTTTTATGGTTTTTGTTCAGCTCCAGTTTAAGTTTCATGTTTTTTTTCACCCTTTCAGACTTTAGAATGGGTTGTATTGGACGGAATCTTGGTGGTTAGAGTGAGAGCTCCATCTGTCAGAGTGGGGGAATTCTAATTATTCATCTGAAATTTTTCTTTTTAAACTGCCACTGTGTCCACAGTTTTAACTCTACAGCCTCCATTTTACCCTCAAAATGTAGTGCTGCTCCTCTTCTTTCAAACAATGTGTCTCTCAACCCTGACAGATGTAAACATTTTGAACTGTGTGGGTCCAAGTAGAGGGAGTACCTTCCCACTCCTCCATACAGATCAATTGTAATTTTAGGGAGGAGATTTTGTCAACACCAGGACAGAACTCCTTTTTTAAACTGCTCCCATGGCCACATTTTTGACCTCAGGGATATAAAAATCACACTGATGTGTAGAACAGGTCCTTGTGACGCTCACAGTTCAAAAAGTATTTTGATAGAAGCTACGGTCTCTGATTCAGAAGCTGTTGTTCGACAGGTGCGCCGAGGTAAACTCAACAGGGATTTGCCACAGAGTGGCTGTATGTCAGCAGTTCATGCAGTCCAGCTGACAGCTTTGGAGGCTGTTTTCAGTTGGTGGATTTAAATGTAGAGAAGCAGTCTGATTGGCAGATTACACTTTAAACTGATTGGTGGATTTCTCTAAAGCATGCACGGTTCAAAGCTGGACTGTTGGTCTCAGTTGATGAAGGTCAGGCACCTCACACAGGGACACACACACACACACACATACAGAAACATACAGAGTGTTGGCAACTTAGCAACTTTGTCACTAGATTTAGTGACTTTTCAAATTTCATATTCTACCATTAAACAATACGGGACCATATTTAAATATGTAATGTTTTTTCTGACCTTTTTTCTCTCCAAAGATTTTACTCCTGTCTCCTTCATGTGATGATGCCACATACCAACTTCTAGTAACAGCCAATAGCTGCTTTCCTCTAATCAGACATTAATGTTGAATAAAACTATCTAGTTATGAAGATCAACTTTAATTTCAGCCTAACCGATTTGCTCAGGAACAAATGAAACACGGACATAAACCAACATCAGCTGTTAGAGATCATCTGAGTGAGTTATATCTGTGTTTAATTTCCACTCAGCAGGGAAAGCCAGCGGGGGTTTGAAAAGGATGTGCAGGGAGCCAGGCACACTGTTTCCAGCTCCTCAGTAAGGAATGTAGCTATTGGCTGTCCTAAAAGTCGCTAGAAGTCTCTATATGACGTCTTCACCTAATTTGCATAATTGGTTATTTCCATGTAGTTGCAATCGAGGCTGTAGTAGAGAGGAAAAACATCTTTGGAGAGACAACAAGTGAAGAAAAAAACACCCTAAATATGTTTAGAACTACAAGGGCTGGGAAATATGGACCAACAATAATGTTTCACTATTTTTTAGTTGAATGATGATATACAAAATATATCTTGATATTTTTTCTTCCCAAAACTATAAACAAAAAAGCACTTTAGAGTCAAAGCTACATGTCCCAAATGTCACACAGACCCTTTTATTCAGCTGTAGATGTACATGAGAAATGTCTCAAAAATAAACTATTGGCATATTTATATAATACTGCTCCTCAAATAAATAAATGCTTTTTTCCTTCATAACAAAAGACTCACAGATGTGCTATTAAAATGTAAAGAGAAAAGATAGTGTGTGCGAGAGCGTTTCAGTAGTGTGTGTGCGAGAGCGTTTCAGTAGTGTGTGTGAGCGCCTTTCAGTAGTGTGTGTGAGAGCGTTTCAGTAGTGTGTGTGAGCACGTTTCAGTAGTGTGTGTGCGAGAGCGTTTCAGTAGTGTGTGTGAGAGCGTTTCAGTAGTGTGTGTGAGCACCTTTCAGTAGTGTGTGTGAGAGCGTTTCAGTAGTGTGTGCGAGCGCCTTTCAGTAGTGTGTGTGAGAGCCTTTCAGTAGTGTGTGTGAGCGCCTTTCAGTAGTGTGTGTGAGCGCCTTTCAGTAGTGTGTGTGAGAGCGTTTCAGTAGTGTGTGTGAGCGCGTTTCAGTAGTGTGTGTGTGAGAGCGTTTCAGTAGTGTGTGTGAGCGCGTTTCAGTAGTGTGTGTGAGAGCGTTTCAGTAGTGTGTGTGAGCGCCTTTCAGTAGTGTGTGTGAGAGCGTTTCAGTAGTGTGTGTGAGCGCCTTTCAGTAGTGTGTGTGAGCGCCTTTCAGTAGTGTGTGTGAGCGCCTTTCAGTAGTGTGTGTGAGCGCGTTTCAGTAGTGTGTGTGTGAGAGCGTTTCAGTAGTGTGTGTGAGCGCGTTTCAGTAGTGTGTGTGAGAGCGTTTCAGTAGTGTGTGTGAGAGCGTTTCAGTAGTGTGTGTGAGAGCGTTTCAGTAGTGTGTGTGAGCCCCTCATAGATGCTGCCTCTGAATTTGGACACAGCTCGAAGTTTCCTTCAGTACACTTGGGTGACATCTACTGGCAACAGTGGTTGTTGCAAAGCGAAATCAAGTCCTGCAAATGTGATGATTCTTTTATGTGCATAATAAGGCTCCTTAACGTACGTTGTGATGATCACTCAAATAACCTGGCAATCCAGCTGTGTTTTTATGTATTTGTTCTTTGTATCTCATTTTAAAAATCATCTGCCTGAGTAGTTCAATGTAACTGGACAGGGAAGATGTTTAGTAATAATTCAGTGAAGCAGTATGTGTGATTGATGTTTTTTCCCCTTTGTTTGATGTGTTGGATATTTTCTTTGCTATTGTGTTTGGTGTACTGGAAATTTGCATTTATGCAACTCAGGTGCTTTTATTCAAAAATCATTTTTCCACAGCTGATGGACTTAAACGCTGAACCTGGAAAATCAACAGAATAATGTGTTGTTTATATCATACTTCATCTTAACTTCTATTTCAGTGGTCGCAAACACACGGGCCGAGGGCCGCATCCAGCCCCACCTCCTGCTTCTGGTCCGAGATTTGATGTCAAAAATATAAGATAATTTGGCCTTTTAAGTTGCTTTTTTGACATTTTGCTAACTCCTCTTAATTGGAGGGGAAAGCACGCAGGCAGTCGAAAGTTTTCGATTCTGGCAGAATTACAGCAACTTTGATCTGTGGCTTCTTCTAGTGCTGAAATTTAGTATGTCGCCCCTGTGATTGTGAAGATCTGTGAAACAGATTTTTATAAATCTGTAATGCACTATGTAAAGCCAAAGCAAATTTCTTGCTGGATGTAATCAAAGGTGCTAATAGAAATGTCAAAATCATATGGCAAAATATAAATAAATTGATAGGTAAGGAACATAAAATGATCAATGACAGATTGGAAATAAAACTTAATAATAAGCTGTTGATTAATCCAAAAGAAATAGCAACTGAGTTCAATAATTTTTTCATTAAGTCTATTGATCAAATAAGACAAATGTTTAGTCAGTCAGAGATAGCTTGCAATTCTAATGACTCTGGACAGCCTCTTTTTAGATTAGATCAAATTACAGATATTGAAGTTGCTAGTATAATTCAATCAATGAGGGCTTCAAAAACTAAAGATGCATACGGGCTTGACACACACTTTTTAAAAACACACAAAGATGCACTGGTCTGTCCAATAACACATCTGATAAATTTATCCATCAGAATGGCAACAGTTCCAGCAAGTTGGAAGGCTGCCATAGTCTCACCAATTTTTAAATCAGGAGACAAATCAAATATTTCTAACTATCGTCCCATTAGCATCCTCCCTGTTGTCTCTAAGGTTGCAGAAAAATGGATTGCCAAGCTGCTGAATAAACATCTCAGCCACCATTCTCTTCTGCACCCCATGCAGTTCGGGTTTCGCCAGTATCATTCCACAGAGACGGCAAATTGTGTCTTTATAGAAACAGTGAAATCCCTGCTCGATAAAACCACCTGTGTTGGTGCAGTCTTTCTGGATTTAAAGAAGGCATTTGATACAGTAGACCATCAGGTCCTTCTGTCCAAACTGACTTATTTTAACTTTGCCGAAGACACATTAGCTTGGTTTCAATCTTACTTATCCAACAGGAGACAGTAAGTGACTGTCAGGGGCACAATGTCGTCATACCTTGACTGTCCAGCAGGGGTTCCGCAGGGCTCTATTTTGGGACCAGTTTGGTTTTCTTTGTATATAAATGATTTGCCAAATGTGTGTCAAAGTGTCCACTTCCAAATGTATGCTGATGATGCTGTTATTTTTACACCTGCAAAAAGTCCACAGGAAGCATCTTCAATCCTCACATTAGCCCTGGAGAATATACAACATTGGCTCCTTCAGTCCTCCTTACTGCTGAATAAGAAAAAAACAGTTACAATGATGTTTACAAAAAAACCCTCTAAAACTGGAGCAGTCTAGTGTGTTCCTGGGGGGAAAAGAGTTTGATCTTGTGCAGGATTTCAGGTACCTTGGGGTCACACTGGATCCCACACTGTCTTTTAAAAAACATATAAAACTTACAGCAAGCATAATTAAATTTAATTTAAATAACTTCAAAAAAATTAGACCATCAATGACAATTAATTCAGCTAAGATTTTTCTACATTCAATGATATTTTCACATATAGATTATTGCATTACATCTTGGTCACTCACTGGAGACACGTTCTTAAACACTCTAAAAGGTAATACCTATTCTTACTTAAATTACGTTTGTGTGCTTTACTTAAGTCTCACTCTACTGTTGAGTTAACTCAAGCAATGTGAGTAATGTACATGTTTAGCCTGAGAAAGGTACAAGACTAAGTTCTAGTGTGTAAACTGGACTTGAATATTTTTGTTACTGGAGTGAATGCTGGGGTGAGTTCAGCAGTGCACATGCGCAGTGCAGAAGTGCGGGAAGCATCCAGAAACCCTGTGGACTTACACACTGGAAGAAGCTAATCTTCTCTAAAGGTGAGCTGTTCATCTTCATTATATTTTTATGTGTCATGTATGACTTTATTATTCAATGTATTGTTACAGGCTAGTTTTGCATGATGATGCATAAACGTATTTGCAGACTAATGCTAATGTTAATGTTAGCATGGGCTTATGGGGCCAATATTAGCTAAAACTGCCATGTACTGTATTTTACTTGAGAGCCTTTAATGTTTTGTCCATGATAAGAGCTCTTAACATTAATTACCTGTATTTCAAATGCAGTATGTTAGCATGTTTGTAAGCGTAAACCAGGCCTGCTAACATTCGTGTAGCCTTAATTTCACTCGGTCACGGAGGGTAATGTGACGTTCAGGAACAAGCCTCGAGTGGAAAAACTGCTGAACGGTTCAAATACTGGCACCAGAACCCCGTAGGTGGAAAAGCGGCCAGTGAGAGCCGTTTTTTGTTTTTTTTTACGACTTTACTTGCTTATAATGCTCTGGACATGGAAGCATGGAAGAAAAAAATACAATGCATTCCACTAAATAAGTGCTCTCAACGAGCAGAACAATTATTTTGTATCACTTATTGTGAAGAATGTGATTCATTTTCTTCAGAAGATGCTTTTGCTTACTTTTATTGTTTTTCCCTTCTTGTAGACCAGTGATGTTGTTGCCATGAGGACTGCTGTCCTGTGATGTCTCGGTTTTCCTCGGGGGTGATGAAAGAGACTTCTACAATGTCTCTTTTGTACGTATTGCAATTTGGTTTGTTAGAGGTTCTGCACTTGGAAATCAAGATTTTCACCCCATTCTTTTTTTTTTTTTCTTAATATCCACAGGATTCAGATGCCGTGGCAGACTTCACCCAGGTTCCTGTGGGATTATTGCCTGTTATTCCTGAAGTCAGTCAGCAACCAGGTCCGAATGCTCTTCACCTTGAACCATCCAGCATATTATCATTCTGGAAGGTACAATTGTCATGGTTGACACTGAACGCCACCATCAAGCTGTTTGTCTCATATTTGGGCTGATCTATGCCCTTCATATTTGGGCTGATCTATGCCCTTCATATTTGGACTGATCTATGCCCTTCATATTTGGACTGATCTATGCCCTCCATCCTGACAGTCCTAAAAAGCACCTTTGACTTCATTCAGAGACTGATGCTCAGTCTGGTTTCTTTTTTTATGCCATTACTTGTATTTCTATGTTTTTTCATATTGTGTATTCATTTAATATATTTTTTTTAACTTACTATCATACTTTAATTTGATTTTTTTTTTGCACTGTTGCACTGTATTATCAAATAAGTTGGTAAAGTTCTTATTTTGTATTTGTTGGATGCAATGTTTGGCACATGAATTACTTCATCAAGCTATTTATTTATTTCTGTTTATTGCCAAGTATGTCAGAATCTGTCCTCCATATATAACTACTTAAATCACTTTTTTAAAAAATGTTACAGTGCTTAGAGTGCCTACTTGTTACAGTTCAAACTAAACTGTTTCAGTTGCTGCTCATTCAGCCTGTAAGCTTACTTAAACATCTTTCTGGTATTACTGTTATTGAGCCCAATGGAAGGGTAAAAACGTGATTAGTTTTGTATTTGTTCATGTGTGGCCACATTGGCCTTTTGTTAAGAAGCTAAGGATAGTATTTTGTTAAAAATAAAACATTGAACCTTGTGAACTTATCATGTTTTGTTGTAGTTACTTCATTCATTTAAGGCAATCGGTTTCCTAGAGTCTACTAAGTAAACTGTACTGTTCATGTAAGTTGGACTAACTTGATGTAGCTAAGTTTAGAACAGGTCAATTTACTTGCTATTTCTGAGTTGAAACAACTTCACTAAACTAAGTTAATTTAACTTAACACGATTAAGTTGACACAACAAGGTCCTAAGTACACTGAACAAGTATATGTTAAGTAAACAAACATAAGACTTAATAGTTATACTTACTTACATTTTTCAGGGCAATCGGTTTCCAAGATTTTCTTAAGTAAGGTCAACTTGTCAAATTTTACAGTCAAACCAATAGAAATATTATTTAAAAAGGCTATAAAAATCCTTGATCAAAAGCCCTTGTCATATCATCAGTGTAATATTTTGGAAAAATACAACATGCTCAATTTTGAAAATTTTATTAAATTTAAAAATAGCTGCTTAATCTATAAAGTTCTTCATGGACTAGCTCCACTTCCGCTTTCTACATACATTAAATTAGGAAATGACCGAGGTTTTGGCACCGGAGCCTCCTCCAGAGGAGACCTTGAAACAACCTTTGGACAAACGGTTCTGTCAGTCAGAGGGGGTCATTTCTGGAATAATGTACCGACTAACATCAGAGAATGCTCTGCTTACAGTACTTTTAAAAAGCACCTTAAGCCGTTTATTAAAAGTTCTCAGACATGTACGCACTTTCACTAATTTTCATTTTCGCTTGTAGATTGTTTGAATGTTTGTCAATGTGTTGTCTTTTCACTGTTATTGTATACTCATGACGTCTTCTGTTGTTTGTCCTTCTGCCTAGGGACTACAGATGAAAATTAGCAAATATGCTATAATCTGGCTCATTTACAATCTGTACAAAGTATTGATTGTTTTATTAGTGTGCATTGTCCCAAATAAATAAAATAAAATAAAATAAAAAATAAATAAAATCCAGCTTCATAAAAGTCATATTTTACAAAGCCGATTTTGGGCTGGACGTGTCATAGACAAAAGGTAACACTTTAATGTAAGATTCAACTCATTGTCATTGTGCGCACAACAAAATGATCGATCCAGATCACTCATCCAGAGACGAGCATCTGCGGTCATGCAGACCAGCGCTACTGTTTAAATGTCTTGCCCAAGGACACAACGCAGCGCAGAGACAGGGGCTCGAACCTGCAACCTTCAGACTGCAAGGCGAGCGCCTACCCACTGTGCCACTCGCACACGAAACATGTCACTGCAGTATAAGGACAGCACACTGGATACTAAGAAAAATGATTAAAGGACAAAACGGGTTTTTGTGTGTTCACCTATTGCGCAGCTGTAAAATGAACATATTTATTCAATTAAATTTTATTTATATAGCGCCAAATCACAACAAACAGTCGCCTCAAGGCGCTTTGTATTGTGGGTAAAGACCCTACAATAATACAGAGAAAACCCCACAGTCAAAACGACCCCAGGTTTCTGTAAGGCAGAACAAATCAATACGTTGATCAATTATTAAGTCATTTACTAATAGGGACTTGGAAGAGAGTGACCTAATGTTTAATAATCCACATTTAATTGTTTTATTTTTTGGTGCAGTTGATGAAGCTGTATTATTTATTGTTTTTGAATTTTTATGCTTAAATAGCTTTTTGCTGATTTTAGCTTTGTTTTTTGGTGGTCTGGGAGCAGGCACCGACTCTGTGGGGATGGGGTTTTGGGGGGATGGCAGGAGGAGAGAAGCTGCAGAGAGGCGTGTAAGACTGCGACTCTGCTTCCTGGTCTCAACCCTGGGTAGTCAGGTTTTAGGGCTAATAAATTTGGCCAGATTTCTAGAAATGAGAGCTGCTCCATCCAAAGTGGGATGGATGCCGTCTCTTCTAACAAGACCAGGTTTTCCCCAGAAACTTTGCCAATTATCTATGAAGCTGTTAAGAAAATGCCGACTACAGAAATAATTTCCCCGCAGCCCTTTGCCCCTCCAACCCCGTGGCGCCCCTGTGCATTGCATATAGTGCATACCCACTTTTTGCGCCACTGATATCCAATATAGGGTTTATTACAGTAAAAGTAAGCAAATGGTGATGGGAAGGAAGGGATGGAAATCAGAGCAGGTCTCCACCGCTGTGTTTGCAGCTGTGCTTTTTGCTGATAAACTGGACACACTGCACAGTTTATGCAGCGTTTTTCCACATATGAAGTGCAAAAATTCACATCACAATATTTAACTGAAAACTTAGCAAAGTCTCATCAGCTTGAAATATGCTCATTTTCCCTGATGTCATTTTTGAAGAAAAATATAATTTTATATTTTATTCAATGTGTTGAGGAAAAAATTGCTGTATTCTGACCATTAATATCATATTGCTGATTAAAACAGGCAGGACCCCAGGTGCAGGCTGTGCAGAGATGTCCCTGAGACAATCCAGCACATAACAGCAGGGTACAAGATGCTAGCAGGCAGGGCATACATGCAACGCCATAACCACTAGGCATAGTATACAGAAACATCTGTGCCAAGTATGACCTGGAAGTCCTGAGGTCAAAATGGGATACGCCCCCAAGGGTGTTTGAGAACAACAGAGCTAAGATCCTGTGGGACTTCCAGATACAGACAGACAAACTTGTGATGGCTAACCAACTGGACATCGTGGTGGTGGACAAACAAAGGAAGAAAGTCGTGGTAATAGACATTGCAATACCAAGTGACAGAAACATCAAGAAGAAGGAACACGAGAAGCTCGACAAATACCAAGGGCTCATATATATATATATATATATATATATATATATATATATATATATACAGGGGCGCAGCTATATACTTTCTGAGGTGTATGCGGACACATTTTGGACGCCCCCCCCCCCAATGCTAATTAGCAAGCTAATGCTAACCACTAAAAGTTACTCCTGCTTGTTAACTGAGTGACGGGGCCTACACATGTAACCAGAAAGCACATCTAAAGCCTAATCACAGTCTTTGTGAACCTGTAGTTACATTTCTTGAGGTGCATGTCATTTTTCTTGAAGGCCTTTCACAGCTCCACTGGTGCTGAAGACTAATGTTTGACTATGGCTTTCTGAATACAAGTAGGGCTGCAACTATTTTATTAATTGAGTATTGTTTTGATTATTCCATCAATTAATCAAGTAATCAGATAAGAAATAATTTTTCGTACTAACAATTCATCTACACATTTTAACTTCCGTACGGCAGTTTTTCTCTATGTCAAATGTGTCAGACTCGAGGCTTGAGGGCCACTTCTAGCCCACGATCTAATTTTATACGGCCAGCAAGATGATTTCATATAGCTTGGCCCGCGGATAAATGTGCTTCCACCACTTACACTACAAATCCCACAATGCACTGCAACAGCTGCCGGTAGCCGGCAAGAACTGTGCTATCCCGTTTTCCGTATTGCCGATTGATCAATGATCAGCGGATAAAAACATCGGTCAGCACTTTGGTGACATTTAAGCTGCCTGACTCCCCAAAAATGACCAAACGAAAAGTGGAAAACAGGGATTTTCCAATCAGGTGGGAGGCAAAAGACCTGAACGCTGACATTGGAGGTAAACCATCTGTCTCTTTTCCTCACTCGCGATGCGGGGAAAAGAGCGGATTGGTGGGACAGATACGGGACAAGTTGAAGAGGGAGACCTGCACAGGTGAGCTGTCAGTGCATCACTGCGTCACACAGCAGGAAACGGTGCGCAGCAAAGTCCTGAAGACAGAACGCGTCATTAACACCGAAACACAGACAGGGAACTTTATAAGAGGTTTAAATCACAGCAGTTTCAGTCTTTTCTGGAGTAAATAGCTTCTGAGTTGGGTGACGTGCCTTATTACACAGGTGTGATTATCTGCCTGAGGAAATCTGTCAGTTCATAGAAAGTGAAGGAAACGGCACCAAACAATCGCACAAACCACAATAGTGTGATTATCACCAGATTGTGGTTATAGTGATCGGTCTGGTGGCTACAGCTGATGTAAGGAAAAAATAGCAGCTGACATTCTCTGCACAGGAGTAAAACCACACAGAACAATGGAGGCATGAAAAAAAAAACTTGTCAGCGATGATCCACTCATGCTAAAGCATGCCTGAAATTTTCATTTGATCTTCGTTTTTCTTCTTACTTCTTCTCATTCATGCCGGTTGTCATTTCAATTTCTGTAGCTGCGAAATCAAGTGCGCGCATGACCTTAGGGACATCAAACGTGCACATTGTGAACTTTCCCTGCTGTGGTAGATTGTAAATTGCAGTGAAATAATAGAGGCGCAAGCAGCGATAAAAGCAGCGATCTAGCCGGTGAGGAGTCCGCGGGGCGCGCTCCTGTTTGCTAAATGCAGACAGCAGAGCTCCGAAAGTGAAGGTGAAATCCGGAGCGGCGCCTTGTGACCGACCACTAGCTACAACACTACACACACACACACACACAACACACCATCCGCATCCTCTCAACATTTACTGTGTTCATGTGTGCAGATCACTTATTCGTGGACTTATAAAATACGAGACTTCTATGACATAACTTACCGAATGTCTTTAAACGGGGACAGGAGGAGGGGAGGTGAAGGAGCGCAGGGGCGCCTAATTAGCGCCGCACATCTGTTATTGATCATGTCATATGCACAGCTGTTAAATACAGAAAATGCAACTAGAGAAATATTTTCCCACATCGTTTTGGCGCCCCCTCTTTTGCGGCGCCCCTATGCATTGCATATAGTGCATACCCCCTTTTTGCGCCACTGTATATATTGTAACGTTGTAAACACACTTCCACAGTCAGCGATGTTCACAACAAAGGTCGTCTTTATTAGCAGAAAAACGGCTGCTGTAGGCCACAGCCACGCCAACCACAACTACAACAACGGAACAGCAACACACACACAGGCAAGCTCTCGGTCTTTTCTCTCTCTCCATGCTGCCTTCACGAACCTCCCGAACAGTCCGAAATCCCACAACATCAACACGCTCTCTAACTAAGAGAATCGCTACATTGCCCCCCCTCACTAAATCCCTCGCCCCGAGGGATCCCGTACAAAGTCTCTGAGGTGACCTGGGGGTCTTCTCTGCCTCTGCAGCCCCCTTGTAGACGACACTTGGGGCTGTGTCTGCTGTCCTGCAGCACCCTGCTTTTGATCTGGGATGGGGTGCAAAAGTGGAGGAAGCTGTGGGGCAGTAGAAGGGGGCACAGTCAGTGAGTCTGGGGCTGTGGCTGTTTCATTTCTCAGGGGGGTCGACTGGACCGGGCGCACATCACCCTTATATGGAGCCAGCCTGTCTCTATGAAGGGCCACTCGTCTCCCCCTAGTCGGCAGCTGAACCCTGTACACCACTTCCCCCAGCTTCTCTACCACTACACAAGGCCCCACCCAGTGGCAGTCCAGCTTAGGGCACTGGCCTTTCTTCCTCCTCGGGCTGTACACCCACACAAGGTCACCGGCCCTGAAGTCTTTCCCTTTTACCCTCAAGTCATAATTCCTTTTCTGTCTCATTCCCGCTTTCTCCAGCTGATCACGGGCAAAAGCATGGGCCGACTCCAGCCGGTCCTGCAGTCTCCTGGCGTATTCCGGACCCGGTACGACTACCGGAGCGTCCGGAGGCCTCCCCAGTGCCATCTCCGCTGGCGTCCGTAGCTCTCGCCCCAGCATGAGCAGGGCAGGCGTACACAAGGTGGAATCCTGCACAGCGGACCTATACGCCAACAAAACAAGGGGGAGATGCATGTCCCAATCACGCTGGTGCTCTGCAGTGAGGATGGCCAGCTGTTTCGCCAGGGTCCTGTTGAAGCGCTCGACGAGCCCATCACTCTGCGGGTGTAACGGTGTCGTCCGGGTCTTTCGCATCCCTAAGCGCTCACACATGACAGAGAAAACAGCCGACTCAAAGTTCCTTCCCTGGTCACTGTGAATGGTTTCTGCCATCCCGAACCTGGCAAACATGCCCTCCACCAGCCTGTCGACCACCGTCTCCGCCTCCTGGTCGGGTATGGCATATGCCTCCGGCCATTTTGTGAAGTAGTCCATGGCAACTAAGACATAATGGTTTCCTCTGTCTGTGCGTGGAAAAGGCCCCATCACGTCCACTGCTACTCTCTCCATCGGGGCTCCCACTGCTAACTGCTGTAGCTGGGCCCGGGACTGGTCTGAGGGACCCTTGTGCGCTGCACAGAGGTCACACCGGCGGCAAAAGTCCTCAACATCCCTCCTGAGCTGCCCCCAGTAGAAACTCTGCCGGAGCCGCCGAAGGGTTTTGGAAACTCCAAAATGCCCCACCCCGGCGGTTCCGTGGGAGGCCTTCAAAACTGCCTCCCTCAGGGCCCTGGGGACCACCACCTGCCACCTCTCCTCCCCCGTAGCTGGCTCCTTCCAGGCTCTCTGCAGCACTCCGTCCTTTACTCGGAGAGCTGAAAATTTCACAAACAGTCCTTTAGTTGCAGGTGAGTATCCAGCCACTCCGCTCCACTGCGGTCTTTGACCAGACTCCACCCATTGTAGCACTGGCCGGAGGTCAACATCCTGCTCCTGTTGCGCTCTCCACTCGAGCGGGTCAATCACCTGTGCCACTCTGCAGGCCAGCTCACCTCCGCTACACCCGGAATCATGCTCTCCCCCAGCCCGGAGCTCCTCCTCCCGGGCTTCCCGCTTTTCGCAGTACCGGCAACCAGCTGGAGCACAGGGGCGGCGGGACATGGCATCTGCGTTGGCGTGGTGAGCCCCCGCTCGGTACTTCACTTCGAAGACGTATGGCGCTAATTCCTCCAGCCAGCGTGCAATCTGCCCCTCTGGCTCCTTAAACGCCATTAGCCACTGCAAGGCTGAATGGTCTGACCGGACAGTGAAGGGCAGGCCACAAAGGTAGTACCTGAAGTGACTTATTGCCCGTACTATGGCCAGGAGCTCCCTTCGCGTCACACAGTAGCGTCGTTCAGCCTTATTAAAGGTTCTGCTGAAGTACGCCACCACTCTCTCCCCCGCTGGCCCCACCTGGCTCAACACTGCCCCCATTCCGACATCGCTGGCATCTGTGTCTAGAATAAACGGCAGACTGGGGTCCGGGGTGGTGAGGGTGGGAGATTCTGTTAGGGCGTTTTTCAGCCGCTCAAAAGCCTGTTCACATCCTGCTGACCAGTCAAAGTCACTATCCTTTTTCTGCAGGCGGAACAGGGGCGCAGCAATACAGGAGAACCCCCTTACAAACCGCCTGTAGTAGGACGCCAGACCAAGGAAGCTCTTTAAGTCCTTCAAGTTTGTGGGGGTTGGCCAGTCCTTCACCGCCTGCACTTTCTCCTCCAGCGTACTGATACCCTCACCCCCGATTTTGTGTCCCAGGAACTCCAGCTCTTTCCTCATAAAGCAGCACTTATCAGGGTGGAGTTTCAGGCCCGCTGCCGCTATCCGCTGTAGAATCTGCCGCAGGGATGCCAGAGCTGCCTCGAAGGAACTTCCGTGGACCAGGATGTCGTCCAAGTAGACCAAACATTCCTGTCGGGGAATATCGGCCAGCACCTTTTCCATCAACCTTTCAAACGTGGCCGGCGCATTGCATAGGCCGAAGCAGAGAACACGGAATTGCCACAGCCCCCTGCCTGTGCTGAAAGCAGTCTTTGGTCTGGCTGCGGGGCTGAGGGGCACTTGCCAATACCCGCTACGCAGGTCCAGCGAGGAGAACCAGGAAGAGCCGGAAACCAAATCCAGGCACTCATCGATGCGGGGCAGCGGGTATGAGTCTTTCTTAGTCACACTGTTCAACGGCCTAAAATCGACACAGAATCTCATTTTGGGGCTCTTCTTCTTTTTAACCATCACAACCCCCGAGGCCCAGGGGCTGTCGGAGGGTTCAATGACGCCAGCCCTGAGCATCTCCCCGATCGCACTATCAGCCGCAGCCTGATGCGCCAGGGGGAGGCGGCGAGGGCGTGACTTCACAGGCTGTGCATCTCCCGTGTCAATGTCGTGCTGCAGGAGGTGAGTTAAGCCTACCTCGTCTTCTGACAGAGCAAAAATGTCCTTGAACTCCAGCAGCACCTGCCACAGCTCCTCCCGCTGTGGATGATCTAAATCTTGGCAGCTACGTCCATATGTCCCTCACTACTGCCAGTCTATCCCCCTCCCCCATTACAGTGTGCTGGTCTGAGGCAGGAGAACCCACCACGGTGGCTAAATCAGGGTCAGGGGACAGGGGTGCAGGGGGGTAGATCGGGGGCGGAAGGTGTGCCTCATGGTGCACCCCCGCTGCTCTCGACTTTGGCGGGTGTAGGTTCGAGGCCTGTGCGGGGCGCACCAGGTCAACCATGGGGCCCCCTGGAAAGGTCAGCGTGTTATTCCCCAGGTCTAAGACACTCTGTGAGGCCCGCAGAAAGTCCAGGCCTAATATGCAAACGTCCTGCACCGCTGCCACCCACACCTCCAAGTTCACTCCCAGGCCCCCCACCTGAATAGGGACCAGTCCTTTTCCCAACATCGGGGCTAACTCACCAGTCACTGTACGCAGTTTTACTGTAGTTGGTTCCAACTGGGTTCCTACCGGCACCACGTCAGGTCTCATCAAGGTCGCAGTGGAGCCAGTGTCGACCAGAGCTGTGCACGGAGCCCCTGCCAGGGTGATGGGGATGTGACAAAAATCCCCTGCACGCGTCCAGCCCACCACCCTCGCGGACTCTGTGCTGTCGTCTGCTTCTGGGGGGAGCTGAGCCCCGCACCCCCAGCTGTACCATTGGGCTCTGTCCACCGGCGCCCCGGCGGATTGGGACACAGAAGAGGGGGCCTGCGCCGTCCCGCCTACGCAGGCCCTGAGGCGTTTCCCTGAACACCGGCACGGTCTGGGCATCGCACGCTGATGTGGCCCAGCTGTCTGCACGTCCAGCAAACAGGAGGGTCTCGGCGAGGACGAGCACCGCGGCGTGAATATTGTAGAGACACGCCTCGAACCAGTTCGGTCAATTCGGCCGCCCAAGCTGGCACCCCCTGGCCCAGGGCCTCCGGCACCGCAGCCCTCACCACCGGGTCATACTCGCTTATGGTCGCACCCCGCAGAAGCCACCACGGCCTCCCTCTCCAAGGCCATCTCCAGGGCCTCGTGCAGATTGCGGGGGTGGGAAAGTTGAGTCTGGATGCGCAGCTCACCAGGGATAATGGCGCGGATGAACTGGTCTCTGGCCAGCTCGTTCTGCACGTCGATGGGCATGTGGGCATATGCTTTCTTCGCTAGCATCTCAATGTCATTAGCCAAAGCGCGAAGCGGCTCACCCGGTTGTCTCCGTCTACTCGTCAGTTTGGACTGCAGGACAGCAGGCTGGCCACACTGCCCAAACCGCCGCTGCAGAGCACCAACCAGAGCCCTGTAGTCACCCCTCTCCGCTGGGCTAAGCAGCAGCAGGCATGCCAAAGCGTCATCAGTGAGGCACAAGGCTAGCTGGAGTGCTTTAGTGTCTTTGGACCAGGCCGCAGCATGCGCTAACAGTTCAAATTGAGCATGGAAGGCCTCCCAGTCAGCCTTACCGGAGTACTTGGGGGTTTTCACATTTGCCTGGCAGGGCCGGGCGCCACTATCGCCAAGCACGGGCCCCACGCTGTTCGGGGCGGGCGTCTCCGCGCCCGCGTATATTCCTGCAGTCGACGGGCTAAAGCCAGCGGCGGCCGCCAGGCCTCTGGCAGTCCGTCTGAGGCGGGCCAAACGCTCTCCGGCACTGTCCGCTCCCTCAGGACCCAGCGTGCCCCCAAAGTCACTGTCCATAGCCTCTCTCTTGATCTTCGGGCGGGCCCCGGCCACATCTCGCTGCGCTGCCATAGTTAGCGCAGGCTGTCAACTGAGGTAGCCGAAGCAGGGCTAGCCGACGGTTAGCAGTTTGACTTCTGACACCAATGTAACGTTGTAAATACACTTCCACAGTCGGCGATGTTCACAACAAAGGTCGTCTTTATTAGCAGAAAAACGGCTGCTGTAGGCCACAGCCACGCTAACCACAACTACAACAACGGAACAGCAACACACACACACAGACAGCTCTCGGTCTTTTCTCTCTCTCCATGCTGCCTTCACGAACCTCCCGAACAGTCCGAAATCCCACAACATCAACACGCTCTCTAACTAAGAGAATCGCTACAATATATATATATATATATATATATATATATATATATATATATATATATATATATATATATATATATATCCTTGGCAACCACTGTGTTTTGAAGGTAAATGCACTCTTGTGTAAATGAAATAAATGAAATCTGCGGTCATAAGCAGTGTTTTCGAGCTGTTCTGTGCTGTTGAAATTGAGCAGAATAACATGAAACACAATTAGTTAATCTCTCTTTGCTTTTAATTGGGATATTTAGTAGCGAGCAGACAGACAATGAACTTAGTGGTGAACATTTTAAAGGCCGGCCGTTGACGACAGCCTCGAGCTCCGAGGGGAGAGAAGCTAGAGAATTGAGGCTCCATCATAGCACGAACAGTTCAGAAGCAATTTGAAATGAGGGAAAAAAAGCTATTTATTAACTGCTTACAGTAACTGCTTAGTGCTAATGGATCTATTCTGACTCAAAGTGCAGCTCTGACTGGCCGCTCCCCCTCTTCTAGGTACTGCGTACTGGCGCAGAATCTTTTAGTGGTACGCAGTACCAGACCGGACAGGCTTGCTTTCACCCCTGGTCATTACTACACTGAAGTAACTGTCTTATCAGTGAATTGTTTGTCCATGCTACATTTCAAGGTTTAAAGTCAGAGAATGAAAGCAAAGTGTTATTTGATCTTTAAGATGGGTGATTCCTTTCAATATCCAAGAGCTGAAGTGTAGCGGTTTCCTGTCAAGTAAGACGTCAGGATTATTCCAGGTTATCTGAATGAACTTTTGATATTTCTTTTTAGACTTGCTAGGCTTTGTCTTTTTTCCAGCCACTGCTTGTGGCAAAAATGGCTTGACTGGTTAACCTTCTACACTCCATCAAACTTCTATTAGACTGCTTTATATTTCTGAGAAGTCCAAAAGAAAGGGGAAATCTAAAGAAAGATGTAAACATCTAAATATGGCAATTTTATTTATGTGGCACGTTTCATTATATTTAAACTCAATGTATTTAATACAGAAGACACAAACATGAAAACCTATAAAATTTTACAAAGAAATAAAACACAAGTTAACATACGCGCGCACACACACACACACACACACAGACAGATATGAGTGCAGGCCTGTGTGAACCTTTTTTTTTTTTTTTAACATAATCACAGACTTAGTTGACCTCTGGTCAGCAGGACTTTGTAACATGGAATAAGACCACAGTAACTGAACGCAACCTTAGCGCACTTAGATTCTGGTTTTGTTCAATTTAGTTAAATGCAATTTATTTATACAGTGCCAATTCACACAGTCACTTTATATTATAAGTTCATGACCCTAAAATATAAGAAAGAAACCCCAACAATCACACAGCCCCTTATAAGCAAGTATTTGGTGACAGTGGGAAGCAAAAACTCCCTTTAAATAGGAAAAATCCTCTGGCAGAATGAGGCTGAGGGCGGGGCAGCCATCCACTGCAACCAGTTGGGGATTGCAGGAGGGAGGGAGGGAGACTGGGTCTCTCAGCCATAGTTTGCCTTTTGTCCAGAGTTTAATAATTGCTAATGGTAGTAGTGAAATTAGTAGTAGTAGTAGTAGAAATTGCACTTCATACCCAACAGGAGCGCAGCTATATGCTTTCTGAGGTGTATGGTGACAGATCCCCCCACACACACACACACACACACCGCACCCTCTCAATATAAGTTATATTGTAACTACAGCACACAGTTGAAGAAGAGTGACTTGTTACTACTAGTAACTTAAGCTCACCTGAGTATTTAAAAGCCTCCTCTTGATACAAATGACAACAGTCTAGATCGAGCGTGTTCTCTAAAGCGTGCGCTGGAGCACCGTTTGCTGCAAGTCTCAGCTCGGTTACATGGAATCCATAATTCTGGTCATTTTCATAAGGATTAGCATCACCATCATTTTCATACTGTAAAAATGCTTTTTGGTCACTACAAATTTTTTACAACCTTCATATCTGTGTGCTAAGCTTTTAGTCTGGCTTTGTACACAGACTGTAAGCAAAGAGAAAAAAGTAGACATCCACAAACAGAATTAATTTTAGGTGGCATTTAAATGCCTTTATTAACACAAAATTCAATTATTAAAGGAAAGATAGTCTTCTATCTTTCCTTAAGAAAGAGTGAAAAGAAAGGGACAGAGAAGAGAACCCCCCAACAATCCCCTCTGAGCAAGCACTAGGCGACAGTGGGGAGGAAAAACTCCCTTTTAACAGGAAGAAACCTCCAGCAGATCCAGGCTCAGGGAGGGGCAGCTATCTGCCAACACCGGCTGGGGGGGTGAAAGAAAAAGAACAAGGAGGGGGGGAAGAGGAAGCTGATGGAGAGAATGGCTAGGGGAGCACTCTAGGCAGAGAGGAGAGGTCAACGTGAAGGAGATGATTGAAGGACGGCGAGGCTAGTGTTGTCCAGGTGGGACTGAAGAAGCAGTCTAGATACTCCAGCAAAACTTGAAGCGCTTTTTTTTCTTGAGGCAGCGTTCCTGCAGATCTTTGTGCTGCAATATGATGTTGTGCAGCTGATCAATAGTTTCTGCATTCTGCTCCTTCAGTGCTCTGCACCTTTCCTCAAGATCTTCTATTGTTTCCTGCTTCTCAGCATTTTTTTCTTCCGCTTCTCTATATTTCTCCTCCTGCACTTTCTTTGCCTCTTGAAATTCCTCATTTCTCCTCTGCACTTCATTTAGTGTACACTGCAGGTCTTCATGTGCTTTTAACTGCTGTTGCATCTCCTCATGCATTTCACTGTTTTTGAGCAGTGCACAGTCACAGAGATTTTCCACTTCTGCTTGTTTTGTCAGCATTTCTTGGATCGTGCTCTGCATCCCTGCACAGATTTTCTCCAGATCTTCCTTTTCTTTCTCTACTTTGTCACTTCTGACCTTGAGTTGATCGTAAAATACTTGCAGGTCAGTATTTTTCCTCTCAACATCCTGGAGAATATGCATTGCTTCCTGGTGTTCCTTCTGCTTCAGCAGGTCTCCATTTCTTTGCAGAGCTTCGTCAAGCTTTGCTTGTAAGACTTCATTTTTTTCCTGAACGTCTTCAAGCTTGCGTTGCATGTGCTTGTTCATTGCTTCCATGTCCTGGAGCTTGTTTTGGACCTCTCTCTTCTCTTCCAATAGTTGACTGTTTTTGTCCGAATGGGCATGAAGCATATCCTCATTCTTTCTTTCAGCATCAAGGAGCCTGCTCTGCATCACTGCATATGACACCTCCATTTGATGGAGCTTCAGCTCCTGTTCGTCCTTCTCTTCAAGGACTTCAGCAAGTCTTTGCCGGGCTTGATCCAGCATCATCTGCTGCTTTTCATGTTTTTTCTCCAATGCCTGGAGCCTGAAGCACACATCGCTGTATTCAGCTTTTTGTTGTTGCTTCTCTCTCATCAAGCCCATAATGCGCTCCCGGGCTTGATTAAACATTATTTCCCAATAATCGCTTGCAATTTGCAGGTTTGGCTGGTCCTGCATATTGGGAACTTCTCGGTCTTCTGTGTTGACAAGAAGTCCACTGCGGATTTCTCCAGAACTGACGGATTCAGCCTCAATTGGCTGATCTCCCCGGTCAACAGATCTTGGGAGCTGAAACATGTCGCAGTCTTGATTCTCTCACTCAGTAAAGTTTCCAAACGTTTGTTAAATGTTTGTCAGACGATGCCGAATGATTGAATGCTGCGACGATGAAAGCTGCCAACAAACCGACTTCTTGACTGAAAATGTTCACTTGAAGTTTCTCTTTGCTACTTAAAGCTTCAGATCAAAGGCTTTAGCTATTTTTCATTATGATGTAACAGTTTCAAAGAAAGTCAACATTCCATATACAAATGAGGTGGTCACATGGCAAAGTCAACATTCCATATGCAAATGAGGTGGTCACATGACATTTTTAAGGGGGGGGGGGGCTTTGTGTAAGTTTCATGTTTTTTTTCACCCTTTCAGACTTTAGAATGGGTTGTATTGGACGGAATCTTGGTGGTTAGAGTGAGAGCTCCATCTGTCAGAGTGGGGGAATTCCAATTATTCATCTGAAAATTTTCTTTTTAAACTGCCGCTGTGTCCACAGTTTTAACTCTACAGCCTCTATTTTACCCTCAAAATGTAGTGCTGCTCCTCTTCTTTCAAAGAATGTGGCTCTCCACCCTGACAGATGTAAACATTTTGAACTGTGTGGGTCCAAGTAGAGGGAGTACCTTCCCACTCCTCCATACAGATCAATTGTAATTTTCGGGAGGAGATTTTGTCAACACCAGGACAGAACTCCTTTTTTAAACTGCTCCCATGGCCACATTTTTGACCTCAGGGATATAAAAATCACACTGATGTGTAGTTGTTCGACAGGTGTGCTGAGGTAAACTCAACAGGGATTTGCCTGTGGTGGCTGTATGTCAGCCTGTACGTTGAGCTCTGAAACCAAACTGATTTTCTGATGATTTATTGAAAGTAAAGAATTAACCTTTGCAAAGGGATCAATACAGCATGAACAGCCTCCGCACCAGCATTGACCAAAGCACAGAATAACACCCATTCCTTTATACTATTGTGTTGACACAATGTTGTTCTGCTAGCCATGGGGAGTTCAGGTTCCCACCACCATGTAGCACCTGCATGATAACAAGTGCGTCATGGCCTTGGACACAGCTTACAGTCAAGTTGTTTTCTCATCTTCACACACTTGGTCTTTGTGCTAGAAAATTACAGTTACATACCAAAGAAGTACACAGAGGTTGTTTGAGTTGAAAAACAAATTTTCCATTACACAGTCAAGCTGACAGCTTTGGAGGCTGTTTTCAGTTGGTGGATTTAAATGTAGAGGAGCAGTCTGATTGGCAGATTACACTTTAAACTGATTGGTGGATTTCTCTAAAGCATGCACGGTTCAAAGCTGGACTGTTGGTCTCAGTTGATGAAGGTCAGGCACCTCACACAGGGACACACACACACATACAGAAACATACAGAGTGTTGGCAATTTAGCAACTTTGTCACTAGATTTAGTGACTTTTCAAATTACATATTCTACCATTAAACAATACGGGACCATATTTAAATATGTAATGTTTTTTCTGACCTTTTTTCTCTCCAAAGATGTTACTCCTGTCTCCTTCATGTGATGATGCCACATACCAACTTCTAGTCACAGCCAATAGCTGTTTTCTTCTAATCAGACATTAATGTTGAATAAAACTATCTAGTTATGAAGATCAACTTTAATTTCAGCCTAACAGATTTGCTCAGGAATAAATGAAACACGGACATAAACCAACATCAGCTGTTAGAGATCATCTGAGTGAGTTATATCTGTGTGTTACACACGTCACAAGGGGGCGCTGAATGGCGTGCTCAAGGCTGCTTTACTCTGTTTAATACAACACAGCACAGTACAGCGTTAGCGCTCTTCATCTACTAACTATACAACTGAGCTCACTTGACCTCTTAGCGCGGCGGTTTTCAAAGTGTGAGGCGTGCCTCCCCTAGGGGGCGCCAGAGCACTTTAGGGGAGGTGCGGTGTGAGGGAAAAAATAAACCGGGAAAAGAAGCTATCTGCTTGCTGTCTACTGATGTGAGAGAAAGAATGGACAAATAAGATGTGAAAACACTGTTGGTATCTCAAACATTAAACTCAGAATCTCAGATGTAACGTTTGTTTGAGAAAACGGTTGAAAAATGAGTTTGGGGTTGTTCTTATCATTAGAAAAATGAAAAAGGGCGTATTTGCCATACAAAAGCCCTGATAAAATAATTAAAATGGGAGGAAATGTTTTAAAATGTTCATGCGTTAAATTTCATTCAGATAAAGTGTCATTTTAAAAGATAAGATGGTTCTAAAATAAAAGCAATTAGAAGGTGTTTTGTAGTGGCATTTGTTTGTGTGTGGGTTGATTATTGGGGGGGGGCGCAGCAGGCATTGTGCTCCTTGGAGGGGGGCTCACCCTTTCATACTTTGAAAACCCCTGTCTTAGCGCTATGGTTGCCATCTGGTGGCGTGGCATATGTACTGCACCCCAATTTGGCAGGTGGAATAATTACTATTTTTTCGGTGTCACAACCCATAAGAACATTAAAACAGAAAAGTGAACATAACTTCAGCCTCAATAAAATGAAAAATTATAGGGGGATGTACTTTCTCAACATTCAATATGTCCTGGGTGCCACACCCTCCCCTGCTTAATAAAGAAAAAAAAAATGACTAATCAATTTTTTTTTTTTTCGCTACTAATACCCAAAACAGTATCCCTTGAGTAGCTATAGCGGTTTCCCACCCTCTGTGAGTAGTGTTACACCCTATTTAGTTGTCATCTGTTTTTCACTGCTCATTCCTCATGTGTGGAATAACCACAATATTTCCCAAGCTAAATAAACAAGTTCACCTCACAGTGCATTCTTAAACCGCTGTAACCAGACACATCGGCTCACATTGTCACGTTGTCTGTTACCACAACCAAATATTTCTTTCAGTTAGACACTTTTATCTGTATTATTCTACTCTTGATCTTTTCAGCATGTCTGTTCTGCATAACAGTCTTGTTTATCTCAGTTTTTTTTTTTTTTTTTTAACTTGTTGACTCAAATTATGCAGGCTTTCAGCCTTTAGCAGACTGTTTGTGTGGTGTTGGTTGTCCACGGTCTCCATAGTCTCTGGGAGCATGCAGGTGGGACACTCACCTTGGCACAGGCTATACCTGCCTCTCTGGTGGTTGGCTGTCCTAGCTGGTCATAGGTGAAGACCCGAGGCCGCCGGCGCTCTCTCTGTGGGTATGAGTGGGATCGGAGTGTATGCTGCTCCTCTGTGTCTGAGTCTCTGTCTCTCTGGTGGAGCTGTTCTCCATCAGAAGGATGCTCACCGCACTGCTCCTGGTCTTGTTCGTGCTGTCCATATTCCACCATATTCTGCTCTACAGGTTGATTGACTACTGCTTGAGATTCCTCCAGCTGTGGCTCATGGGTCTCAATCTCTGGAGTGTGATGAGGTCTGCTATCCTCACAGATATGGAGAAACTGAGCTCCCACAATAGGGCACCTTCTTCCTCACTGTCTGTTTCTGTATCCTCTTGTAATGACTGTTGTTTCTTCTTGTACCTTGTTGCTGTCTTTCTCTTCTGCTTGTTTGATGGTTTATTTATTCTTTCTAGAGGCAAGCTATCACAGGGAAGAAGCAGGTTCCTGTGGACTGTGCGGCTCTTCCCTCCCTGTTCTGGCTTAATTTCATAAACTGGGTTGTCTGGACTCTTCTGGCTGACAACTACATACACCGCATCCTCCCAGTATGAACTGAGTTTTCCAGGTCCTCCTCTCTCCTTGAAATTGCGTAGCAACACTCTGTTGCCTGGATACAGCTGGACCCCGTGTACCTTTCGGTCATAGTAGTACTTGCCCCTTGACGACTCCTTCTGTGCCGCTGCTGCTGCTATGGCATAGGCTTCTTTCATTTGAGACTGCCATTTTTGCACATGTTGCAACTTTGTTTGGTTGGCCTTTGAAGGACAGTAAGGCAATATTCCCATATAATACCGACTATAGTCAACTGAGGATTTCATGTTATATTTGATTTATTTACATGAGTGAACAGTTACTAGTTAAAGGATTTGTTAATGTATGTTCCTAATTTAACGCTGCAGTTTGAACTTAGTTTGAGCGGAAGTTATAACTACATTTCCCAAGATGCATTTCATGTCCCAGAATGCACTGTGTTTGTTGTTGTTGAGTGATGGAGATGTACCGATGTGACCGTTGGTTTTCTGCTGAGTAAAGGTGATCATTTTGTACACGGATCTACTCCATTTTTTTTGCTGGCTAGACAGATTGGATACAACATTTTTTGGTGCCGAAACCCGGGATATCTAGTCAGCAAGGATAAGGAAAATGGAACTGGATCGATTGATAAGGAAACGCCGAGCGATCCGTGGAGCCACAACGAGGCTACTGCAAACTATGGACACGGAGCTAAATCGGGACCCCGCTGATGTTGGACGCTTACGTGAGTTACTGGCGAACCTGTCCACTAAAGAGGAAACATTACGGGAGTTAGACCAAGGAATTGAGGACGCGATAGCGACGGACGATTTGGAAGCAGAAATCGCGAGCACCGAGGATTATAAGGAAAGAGTCATCACGCTGAGGACACGTGCACAGCGAGCGGCGCAAGCTGGTGAGGGCGTAAGTAGCCCAAGGAGGGGCGCGCTGCAGCGACCCCCACTCACACAGAACTCAGTTAAATTACCCAAACTGACAATACCGAGGTTTAATGGGGATGTGAGTTTATGGAGAGACTTTTGGAACCAGTTTGAGACAGCTATTCATAATAATGACGCTTTAAGCAAAACTGAAAAGTTTAGCTACTTGAAATCATACCTCACAGATGTCGCAGCTAAGACAGTAGCAGGGCTGATGTTAACAGACAGCAACTATGATCATGCACTGCAAATCCTGCGTGACAGATATGGAAGAAAGGACATTGTAGTGAATGCACACATGACCAAACTCCTGAATCTTGCCCCAGTGAAGAAGGCGTCAGATGTGGTTGCATTAAGACAGCTCTATGATGAATGTGAGATCCAAATACGAAGTCTGGAGTCACTGGGAGTTGTGTCAGAGACTTATGGCAGTTTGCTTTGCCCCATCCTGCTGCAGTTGATACCAGAGGAGATCACACTTCAGTACAGCAGGCAACGAGGTATGAGCGATGAATGGAAGGTCTCAGAGGTAATGGAATTCCTTCAGAACGAGATCATCAGCAGAGAAAGAACCATGCAACTGACCAGAGGGAATAAAGAAAGGGATAACCAGAGCCTCCTAAGGCCATTCAAAAGGCCTGACACAAATTATGAGCTGAAGGAGAAAAAACAGAGACTGTCATCAGCAGCTGCTTTGCACACTGCTAGCCAAAGAACACCGAGCTGTGTATTTTGTGACAGTGCAGAGCACAAACCTGAACATTGCCCCGCGCACAATATAACAGAGCGGCGTGATATCCTCAAAAGGACAGGGAGATGCTATGTATGCCTGAGACCGAAGCACATAGCAAAAAACTGCAGGATGAAGGACATGTTCTGTGAACAATGTGGAAAAAGACATCACAGTGCTGTATGTGAAAAAAATGGAGAGCCTGCACCTGTCACCCGCGATCAAGTGGAGAATGTTGTCTCCTCCTTCGCTACTCATTCCCCAAAGGTGAGACCAAGGGGTCAGAGCACAGTGTTGTTACAGACTGTCAAAGCATATGCAGAGGGACCGGGAGGACGGACAGTAGTGCGCTGCCTACTAGATGGTGGAAGTCAGAGGAGCTTTGTGGGTGAAACGGTGTCAAGGACACTGAAGCTAGCAGTAATAAGGCAAGAAATGTTCTCTCGTCATACATTTGGCTCTCCTGCTCCTGTAGCAGCTAAACGCAACACTGTGAAGCTGGTTCTGGAAAATATGCAGGACAGTGGACAGAAAATAGAAATTGAAGCGATAGAAACTCCACAAATCTGTACTGCAGTTATGAAGGTTCCAGGTGAGCCGATTCAGCGAGAACTGGAAAGAAGAGGTCTGCAGTTTGCAGATGCGCCAGCAGATGGTGCTAATGACTCCGAATTGTCAGTGCTAATCGGAGCAGACTTTTACTGGAGCACGGTATCAGGCCGTGTAGAGAGGCTCACAGACAAACTTGTTGCCCTTGAGAGCGTGTTTGGATGGTCTGTGCAGGGTCCAGTGACAATGTCAAGTGTCACTGAAGCAGCATGTATGCATGTACGCATTGAGGAAGAGGCACTGATTTCGAGCCAGCTTAAGGCCCTTTGGGAGGTAGATTCTCTTGGAATAATAAAACATGAACCAAGTGATCCAGATGAAGACAATGCACTCCAGATGTTTGGAAAAACAACTCAATTCAAGGATGGGTGATATGAAGTGGAACTGCCATGGCGGCACGAGAACCCAGAACTTCCAGACAACTACCAAATTGCCAAGAAAAGATTTGAAGGGCTGAAACGCAAGTTGCGGGCAGATGTAATCTTCTACAAGAGATACAGCGAGGTGATAGAGGATTACCTGCAACAGGGCATAGTTGAAGAAGTTACTGATGATGAGTGTTTATCACCCACAGTTAAATATTACTTGCCTCATCATGCAGTGCTCCGCGAAGACAAGATGACAACTAAGCTGAGAGTGGTGTTTGATGCCTCATCACATGAAGACGGCTGTCCGTCCCTGAACAATTGCCTGCTAACAGGTCCAAACCTGAACCCAGACCTGCTTGGCATATTGGTCAGATTCAGACTGCATAAAATTGCATTCATGGCGGACATCAAGAAGGCATTCTTGCAAATTTCTCTTGCTCAGAAAGACAGAGACGCAGTGAGATTTCTGTGGCTCACTGCTTCACCAAGAGAAGAGGCTGACGAAAGGCTGCGCGTGTTGAGAATGACCAGAGTGGTGTTTGGGGTGTCCTCAAGCCCATTCCTGTTGGCAGCTGTGGTGAGAAGGCACCTTCAGCAATACAAAGAACACCCTCACCCTGTACAGCTAATCACAGAGTCACTGTATGTGGATGACTTTGTGGCCAGCGTCCGTGACATAGAAGAGGCTTTGTCTGTGACAACTGAAGCCAAGAAAATCATGGCTGCTGCTGGAATGGACCTGTGCAAGTGGATGACAAACTCTCCAGCACTTAAGGAGAGTTGGAGGAAGACAGTCATAGGGCCCATTGAAGAGCCAGATGCCCACGGAACAGTGCTGAAGGTATTGGGCTTAGTGTGGAGAACACAGACAGATGACTTTGTCTTTGACCTAAGACCTCTGTTGGAGAAGCTGACAATAAGCGGCACAAAGAGAAATGTTTTGCAACACGCTGCTAGTATCTTTGACCCTCTGGGTTTCCTAACACCATTTACCATTAGGGTTAAATGCCTGCTACAAGAAATGTGGGAGAGAGGGCTGAGCTGGGACGAGAAGCTGCCACCTGATCTGAATGGACAATGGCGCAACTGGCGCTCTGAACTCCCCCTGATACACCAGATCGCTATACCACGCTGGTATGGAGAAAGGAATGAGCAGAGTGACAAAACATTAACACTTCATGTGTTTTGTGATGCCAGTGAAAGAGCATACAGTGCTGTGGCCTACCTACAGTGGGAGGGAGAGGACAGAAAGATGGCTAGTCTGGTTGCATCAAAATCCAGAGTAGCACCACTAAAGAAACTGTCCTTGCCACATCTCGAGCTAATGGGAGCACTGATAGGAGCAAGGCTCGGAAGAAACTTGATAAATCTGCTGAAGATGGAACTCTGTCAGCTTCACCTGTGGACAGACTCCATGATTGTGCTACACTGGATTCGCAGCTCAGCACACAAGTGGAAACAGTTTGTTGCCAACAGGGTGGTAGAAATCCAGTCCCTCACTGATCCAGCTGCGTGGTCTCATTGTAAAGGTAAAGAAAATCCAGCCGATTTACCCACACGTGGCCTGTCAGTGACGAGCCTGAGTCAGAGTCAGCTATGGTGGAGGGGCCCTGCCTTTCTGACCTCCTCTGAATCTGAGGCAGACTGCGCCGATCAATCAGTAAACGATAACTCCGCTGAGGAAGAATTGGAAGTAAGCGAACAAGTCACAGTACATCTCAGCACTGAAAACAACAAGGCAGTAGAGGCGGTGTTAGATCTTCAAAGATACAGTAAACTGAAGACTGTACTTAGAGTAACAGCCTGGTTAAAGAGATTTACAGACAACACACGTTTAGCAACCAAGAGAAAGGGAGAGCTGACCGCTGAGGAGTTATTTCAAGCAGAAAAATACTGGATCAAGTTGACACAACACCAAGACTTCAGTCAAGAGCTGAATCTCATGAAGGATGGGAAGTCAACAAACAAGGATTCAAAGATCAGAGAATTAAGGCCCTTTTTTGATGAAGATGGATTGATGTGTGTTGAAGGCAGGCTACAACAGTCAGACTTAAGCTTCCGGCAACAACACCCATGGATTTTGCCTGCAAAGAACAAATATTGTGAGTTGTTAGTTCAACAGAACCATGAGACCCTGATGCATGCAGGTGTGCGAGACACACTAGTGCAACTGAGAGAAAGATACTGGATAATAAAGGGGAGACAGCTTGTGAAGAGTGTTCTATCTAGATGCACCGTGTGCAGAAGATTCAAGGCGAAACCTGTGCAGCAGGTTACTGCTCCATTGCCTCGTGATAGAATCACAGAATCTCCCCCATTTGAAGTCACAGGTGTGGATTTCGCTGGGCCACTATATGTCAAGGTCAGTGGTGCACTCAGTAAAGCGTATATTGCATTGTTCACCTGCGCTGTGACCAGAGCTGTCCATCTGGAGCTTGTATCCAGTCAATCTACAGAGCATTTCCTGTTGGCTCTGAAAAGATTCGTAGCTAGAAGAGGACTGTGCAAAGTTATTTACTCAGATAAAGCAAGGACCTTTAAGCGAGTCGACCAAGAATTAAAGGATCTGTGGAAAAACCTAAAAAACCCTCAGCTTCTAGAATACTTCTCAGGGAGGGGCATAAGCTGGAAATTTATTGCAGAACGAGCCGCTTGGTGGGGTGGTTTCTGGGAAAGGCTTGTCCGGTCTGTTAAAACCTGCCTGAGAAAGGTGTTGGGGCGAGCATCCCTAAGCTTTGAAGAAATGACCACCATTCTGACAGAGGTGGAAGCCACTTTAAATTCCAGACCACTTACCTTTGTCAGCAATAATCTGGATGAGCCGCAGCCATTGACACCCGCTCACTTCCTTGTAGGGAAAAGGCTCACTTCTCTGCCATCAAAACAGCTTTCTGCTGTCAGCGGAACAGCACTGAATAGACAGGAGATGACCAGGAGATGGCGCTATCAGCAACGACTGATGACAAGTTTCTGGAGTAGCTGGCGTAAGGACTATTTATTGGACCTGAAGTCAGCCCATCACAGTAAAACCTTACAGCCTACTTTGCTTAAGGTGGGTGACGTTGTCCTCATGGGAGATGAGAATATGCCACGACAGACCTGGAAGCTAGGAAGGGTTCATGAACTGTTTCCAGGGCGTGACGGGAAGGTGAGGTCCTGTGTGGTCCGCACATCATCGGGAACCTTCCTGAGAAGACCTGTTCAACTGCTATATCCTTTAGAGACTGAGTGATGAACTATTGTTCATCGGGGGGGGGAGGATGTTGCAACTTTGTTTGGTTGGCCTTTGAAGGACAGTAAGGCAATATTCCCATATAATACCGACTATAGTCAACTGAGGATTTCATGTTATATTTGATTTATTTACATGAGTGAACAGTTACTAGTTAAAGGATTTGTTAATGTATGTTCCTAATTTAACGCTGCAGTTTGAACTTAGTTTGAGCGGAAGTTATAACTACATTTCCCAAGATGCATTTCATGTCCCAGAATGCACTGTGTTTGTTGTTGTTGAGTGATGGAGATGTACCGATGTGACCGTTGGTTTTCTGCTGAGTAAAGGTGATCATTTTGTACACGGATCTACTCCATTTTTTTTGCTGGCTAGACAGATTGGATACAACATACTCTTCATAACTTACATGGTGGTTCTCACTCGGTAAGTTAAACATTATGTCGATTGGGAGTCTGGGGGTGCGGCCAAACAACAAATAATATGGTGAGAACCCCGTGGCTTCGCTCCGAGTGCAATTGTAGGCATGCACTACCTTTGCAAGTGATTGTTTCCAGTCTGCCTTTTCATTGTTGGTGAGAGTCCTGAGCATGGAGAGGAGGGTTCTGTTAAAGCGCTCCACTTGTCCGTTCCCCTGTGGGTGGTATGGTGTCGTGTGGGAGCCACGTAGCCCGCAGACCTTCTGGAGCTGGGAAAACAACTGGTTTTCAAATTCACGTCCCATGTCATGATGGATTCTCTGTGGGAAGCCAAAGTTCAGGGCAAAGTCACCAAACACTTTATCCACCACCATTTTTGCTGACTTGTTTGTTGTGGCATATGCTTTTGCAAAGCGGGTAAAATGATCCATCACTACCAGGATGTATTCGTATCCATGTTTGCATGTCTCTAGGTGAAGAAAGTCTATGGATACCAACTCAAAAGGGTAAGTGGTAGTGATAGAGGTCAGTGGGGCTTTATGGGCTCTGTTGGGACGTTTTCTCTTAAGGCATTCACAGGCATGCATCACAAAGTGTTCAATGTCATGTTGCATTCTGGGCCAATAAAATCTGTCCCTTATTAATCCCAGTGTTCTTTCTGTGCCCAAGTGTCCCATTTCTTTATGAAGTTCCCTAAATACCATATCATGGCGTTCTTTAGGAAGGAGGAGCTGGTCTTTGCCGTTCACTCGCCTATAGAGGACCCCATCATCGTTCACGTAAAGTCTGTTCCACTGTCTCAGCAGAATTTTCACATTGGGTGGCTCTTTTTTAAATGCTTGGCCTTTGGGCAGATACTCACTAACTTTGTAATGTAGTGCAGGCCCAATCACAGCATCACATTCTTGACTCGCCCTGATTTCCTCTGGAGACAGAGTCTTACCAGCTGGGGATGACATATTGTCCTGCACTAAATGAATGCCATTCTGACTGAGAATGTAGCTCTCAGGACCTTTCTGTAACAAAACACTGTCTGCAGCGGCCTTTATCACATCTTGTTTCACCTCAACTGTGCACTGTGTCATGTATTGGCTGATGTCAAGCGGTAACCTGGACAGGCCATCAGCATCAGCATTCTTCTTGCCTGGCCTCTATCTGATTGTGAAGTTAAAGTTAGCCAGTTCACCAACGCAGCAATGTCCAGTGGCATTTAATTTTGCTGTTGTGAGGACGTAAGTCAAGGGGTTGTTGTCTGTGTACACAACAAAATGTGGGGCATAATAAAGATAGTCTCGGAAGCGCTCACATATTGCCCATTTCATGCCTAGGAATTCCAGTTTTCCAGAATGCATGTGGTAGTTTTTTTCTGAAGGTGTCAGTGTGCGTGATCCATATGCAATCACCCTCATTTTGCCTGCCTGGTGCTGGTACACTACTGCCCCTAGGCCTTCTTGTGAAGCATCACAGTGGAGTATAAAGGGTTGTGTAAAATCAGGGTACCCTAGAATAGGTGGCTCTGTCAAACTGTCTGCAAGCTTATTTAAAGCTTTTTGATGGCTCTCTGTCCACATAATGGGCGTGTTTGGTGGTGGTCGCCCCTTTTGTTTTGTATTCACCCGTTTTCCTCTTGTTTTAGTCACAGGTGGTGCTGTTTTGTCTGTGGGTAGAGTCAAGAGTTGGTACAGTGGCTTGGCTATCTTTGAAAAGTCAGGGATGTATGATCTGTAATATGAGAGAAAACCTAGGACTCGGCTCAGCTCCCCTACAGTGGTTGGTGGGTTCTCATTCAGTGCCTGGACTGGGGCTATTTCAGTTGGATCCATAGTATAACCCTGTTCTGACACCATGCGTCCCAGGAATCTAACTTGACGCTTAAAGACATCACATTTGTGTGGGGTGAGCTTGACACCATGTTTTTGGTATCTCTGTAGCACTTCTCGGATGTGCTGCACATGGGTTTCAAATGATGGGGAGTGTACCAAGTTGTCATCTAAATAGGGCTGACAGTTGATGTCCCTAAGACCCTTTAGGCAGTCCTCCATACTCCTTTGAAACTCCGCTGGGGCTGAACTCAAGCCAAATGGTATGCGGTTCCACTGGTACAAGCCCCAAGGAGTAATGAATGCTGTGAGGGGCGGCTTTCTGGGTCGAGGAAGCCCTGGTGATAGGCTTTGCCTTGGTCGAGGACAGAGAACCAGGAGCTGCCATGTAGGGAATCCAACATATCTTGGATCCTTGGGATTGGATGCCTGTCTGGTACTGATTTTCTGTTAAGTTCTCTGTAGTCGCAGCACAGCCTCAGTTCACCTGACTTTTTCTGGACACAGACAATTGGTGAAGAATATGATGACCTTGATACGGAAATCCATCCTCGGCTTAACAGGTCTTCCAGATAGTCTTTTACCTCCTGATGCAAAGGCTTTGGCACTGAAACGTAGGTCTTTTTCACTGGTGTTTTGTCGTGTAGCGTAATATGCATATTTAGAGAGGGAATGCATCCCACGTCTTTGTCATTATAAGCAAAAGCATGGCACTCCTCTCGCAGCAGCTGTCTCACTATTTTCTGCTGGTCACAACTGAGATGGTCTAGGCTGACAGGGGGATCCCACTGAGGCGGCTTGTGGTTAGGCTGGGGATTGCTGGAGACCTCATTCACCTGAATAGGGACCCCTGTGTCAGCGTTAAGTCCTTCCGATGTCTTCCCTGGGTTTTCAACTGTAATTGGATACACTGCCTTTATTTCTTCCAGGTGACCCAGGGTGGTACGAGGAGACAAGGTGAGTTCTTGCTTATTTGTATTAGCAATGGAGATTGGAATGTATGCTGTCCTTCCCTGCCTGACAGTGACCAGTCCCTCTTGTACAACCAGGCCCTCTGGCAATGGTGACGCTGCATCAGGAACAAACAAAAGGCTTTGGCCTGCATACTGGGGCCCTACATGTGCACGAACAAATATAGTGCTTATCTGTGTTGCAGCCAGGTTTATCGCCTTCTTCCCTGTAAGGACAGTCCCTACACTGTGGTTTTCGTCTGGTGTCTGCAATAACTTCAGCACGGACTTGGCTGTTTGACTGACACTGAGAATATTTGACTGATTTTCCATATACTCTTTGTTTTGAAATGATTTTTTTCCCACTTGGCCACTATTTCCTCTATTACATTGAAGCCAATTATAGGCTGTTCTGCCACACTGGAGTCACTAGAGACTAACATGGGCACCAGTAGCGTCTTTGCTGAGTGATTGTCACCATCCAGAGAAAACTCTGTCTCTATCCATCCCTCATATGGTATCTCACTTCCATTTGCAGCTAATGCAACTAGTGGCTCAGATAAGAGCTCAGTCAGTGGTCTTATTTTGCTGTGAGGAAGGTGTTTCTTTCTCCAGTCATTGTTTAAAAGACTCACTTGAGCTCCGGTGTCCCATAAGGCTTCCACTGGTACCTTGTCAAGGTGGCATTGAACAACACACCTTCTCCCAATGAGGTTTATGAGCTTGGTTTGACGTTGTGTGGGGATATAACTACTAAGCTGTGGTGGGACAGCTGCGCTGTTGAGCTTACCTGGGGTCTTTGGTGAGCCTGCAGGATTTGCCTGCTGAGATGCAATGTCTATGTGGGACCTGGGGAGAGGTCGGGCTACTGAAGGTCCCTGCTCAGCAACCCCATCCCGTTTCCCTGCAGGTTTCTTCCTTGTCTGCGGCCACGAGACAGATAACTCTCTTGGCCACAGCAGAAACAGTGGCGACATGTCTCACCAGTCCCCGTCTCTCTGCACACCCGACATCCTCTGGGCCCTCTCACTGGTGGTGGCTTTCGGCTTGGCCCTGCTGACTCTGTGTATAACTTTTTAATCTCCTGGACGTCTGCCCTGATGCCTTCAATTAGCTTAACAGTCTCTGCATCCGGTCCTTCATTTTGTGTTCGTTTCTTTTGTTGCTCTGGTCATTCTCTTTGGTGCGTCTTTCCACATGTGCGCCATCCTCATTGTTTGTGGGCAAGTAGTCAGACTGTACCTCTGTGTGTATTTCACTTACTCTGGGTGATTTGACTGGCGTGTATCTCTTAAGCTTGCTCTGTCGCTCCAACTCAAGACTGGAGGCCTCATTCACTTTTTCAATTAAGACTTCATCTGTAACTTTTGGGTCACTCAGTAATGGTTTTAGCTGAAACTTGACAGCTTCACTTAACAATCCAGTCTCCAGTGACCGCAAGAACTTACGTTGAATCAGGTTGGTGCTGAATTGCTCTTCCTCATCTTATTCACCAGATTTACAGAGCAGTTTCTCTCTCAGTTCTATTGCTCTGAATAGAAAGGCTTGGGCAGACTCTTTGGGGTCTTGTGAAATGTTCATGAGTCTATGGAGTAGGTCCGATGATGAGTCTACTTTGTAATGTCCTCTTAATATAACTCTTAATGTAGACAGACTGAGGTCTCGCTTTACTTCTAGTAGGTCTCTGAGATGGAGGCCGGGGCTGACGGCTTTAATTACTGCCTCAATGATTTCATCCTCAGAATAACCTTTCTTCAGGCCAGACTCAATCTGGTTGGTCAGACTAGTAAAAGAGAGTTTGTCTCTTTGGCCTACTTCCCCTATTTGGCCCCATATTTTGAAATCTTTCCTTAAAGTCACTTCTGGTACCCTGAGGGTTGCGGGAGGGTTGAGTTCCCTCTCACTGGCCAGAGTTGTGTTACTCAGCTGAGTCTCTAATGTTCCTATCTTCTCCTCCAGCGCACGCCGTTCTTCTTCTTGTGACCTCTGAAGTTATTTGTATTCATGTCTCAGTCTCTCCATTTCAGTGAGCTCTGCATTTTGTGATACTGGTTCAGTGTGTCCTGTACTTCTGGTGACTGTATGAACAACTGAAGATCACTGATGAACTGCTGGAACACCTCAGGCTCTTCGTGCCCTTGGGCTTCATCTATTGTGCTTTCTATAATCCTGATCAGGCTTCTGCGGGTGTGTCCTTTAAAGCCCTCACCTGATGGTTCCCTGCACTTAAGACGAGAGCACACCTTGAGGAGTCCTGGTGTCTTCAGAGTCCACAGTGCTGCCATGATGTCATCCTGTAGCTGCTCCATATTGACTTTCTTTGTTTTGTCTTTTAAATCACTTCTAGGGTCGTAGGTTGTCTCTGAGGGCTATATTTTTTTTCTCTCCTGGCTAGCTCGCCAGATTTGTTACACACGTCACAAGGGGGCGCTGAATGGTGTGCTCAAGGCTGTTTTATTCTGTTTAATACAACACAGCACAGTACAGCGTTAGCGCTCTTCATCTACTAACTATACAACTGAGCTCACTTGACCTCTTAGCGCTATGGTTGCCATCTGGTGGCGTGGCATGTGTACTGCACCCCAATTTGGCAGGTGGAATAATTACTATTTTTTCGGTGTCACAACCCATAGGAACATTAAAACAGAAAAGTGAACATAACTTCAGCCTCAATAAAATGAAAAATTATAGGGGGATGTACTTTCTCAACATTCAATATGTCCTGGGTGCCACAATTTCCACTCAGCAGGGAAAGCCAGCGGGGGTTTGAAAAGGATGTGCAGGGAGCCAGGCACATTGTTTCCAGCTCCTCAGTAAGGAAAGTAGCTATTGGCTGTCCTAAAAGTCGCTAGAAGTCTCTATATGATGTCTTCACCTAATTTGCATAATTGGTTATTTCCATGTAGTTGCAATCGAGGCTGTAGTAGAGAGGAAAAACATCTTTGGAGAGACAACAAGTGAAGAAAAAAACACCCTAAATATGTTTAGAACTACTAGGGCTGGGGAATATGGACCAACAATAATGTTTCACTATTTTTTAGTTGAATGATGATATACAAAATATATCTTGATATTTTTTCTTCCCAAAAGTATAAACAAAAAAGCACTTTAGAGTCAAAGCTACATGTCCCAAATGTCACACAGACACTTTTATTCAGCTGTAGATGTACATGAGAAATGTCTCAAAAATAAACTATTGTCATATTTATATAATACTGCTCCTCAAATAAATAAATGCTTTTTTCCTTCATAACAAAAGACTCACAGCTGTGCTATTAAAATGTAAAGAGAAAAGATAGTGTGTGCGAGCACCTTTCAGTAGTGTGTGTGAGCGCGTTTCAGTAGTGTGTGAGCGCGTTTCAGTAGTGTGTGTGAGCGCGTTTCAGTAGTGTGTGTGAGCGCCTTTCAGTAGTGTGTGTGAGCACGTTTCAGTAGTGTGTGCGAGAGCGTTTCAGTAGTGTGTGTGAGAGCGTTTCAGTAGTGTGTGTGAGAGTGTTTCAGTAGTGTGTGTGAGCGTGTTTCAGTAGTGTGTTTGAGCGCGTTTCAGTAGTGTGTGTGAGCACGTTTCAGTAGTGTGTGTGAGAGCGTTTCAGTAGTGTGTGTGAGAGCGTTTCAGTAGTGTGTGTGAGCCCCTCATAGATGCTGCCTCTGAATTTGGACACAGCTCGAAGTTTCCTTCAGTACACTTGGGTGACATCTACTGGCAACAGTGGTTGTTGCAAAGCGAAATCAAGTCCTGCAAATGTGATGATTCTTTTATGTGCATAATAAGGCTTCTTAACGTACGTTGTGATGATCACTCAAATAACCTGGCAATCCAGCTGTGTTTTTATGTATTTGTTCTTTGTATCTCATTTTAAAAAATCATCTGCCTGAGTAGTTCAATGTAACTGGACAGGGAAGATGTTTAGTAATAATTCAGTGAAGCAGTATGTGTGATTGATGTTTTTCCCCTTTGTTTGATGTGTTGGATATTTTCTTTGCTATTGTGTTTGGTGTACTGGAAATTTGCATTTATGCAACTCAGGTGCTTTTATTCAAAAATCCTTTTTCCACAGTTGATGGACTTAAACACTGAACCTGAAAAATCAACAGAATAATGTGTTGTTTATATCATACTCATCTTACCTCCTATTTCAGCGGTCGCAATCACACGGGCCGAGGGCCGCATCCAGCCCCACCTCCTGCTTCTGGTCCGAGATTTGATGTCAAAAATATAAGATAATTTGGCCTTTTAAGTTGCTTTTTTGACATTTTGCTAACTCCTCTTAATTGGAGGGGAAAGCACGCAGGCAGTCGAAAGTTTTCGATTCTGGCAGAATTACAGCAACTTTGATCTGTGGCTTCTTCGAGTGCTGAAATTTAGTATGTCGCCCCTGTGATTGTGAAGATCTGTGAAACAGATTTTTATAAATCTGTAATGCACTATGTAAAGCCAAAGCAAATTTCTTGCTGGATGTAATCAAAGGTGCTAATACAAATGTCAAAATCATATGGCAAAATATAAATAAATTGATAGGTAAGGAACATAAAATGATCAATGACAGACTGGAAATAAAAGTTAATAATAAGCTGTTGATTAATCCAAAAGAAATAGCAACTGAGTTCAATAATTTTTTCATTAAGTCTATTGATGAAATAAGACAAATGTTTAGTCAGTCAGAGATAGCTTGCAATTCTAATGACTCTGGACAGCCTCTTTTTAGATTAGATCAAATTACAGATATTGAAGTCGCTAGTATAATTCAATCAATGAGGGCTTCAAAAACTAAAGATGCATACGGGCTTGACACACACACTTTTTAAAACACACAAAGATGCACTGGTCTGTCCAATAACACATCTGATAAATTTATCCATCAGAATGGCAACAGTTCCAGCAAGTTGGAAGGCTGCCATAGTCTCACCAATTTTTAAATCAGGAGACAAATCAAATATTTCTAACTATCGTCCCATTAGCATCCTCCCTGTTGTCTCTAAGGTTGCAGAAAAATGGATTGCCAAGCTGCTGAATAAACATCTCAGCCACCATTCTCTTCTGCACCCCATGCAGTTCGGGTTTCGCCAGTATCATTCCACAGAGACGGCAAATTGTGTCTTTATAGAAACAGTGAAATCCCTGCTCGATAAAACCACCTGTGTTGGTGCAGTCTTTCTGGATTTAAAGAAGGCATTTGATACAGTAGACCATCAGGTCCTTCTGTCCAAACTGACTTATTTTAACTTTGCCGAAGACACATTAGCTTGGTTTCAATCTTACTTATCCAACAGGAGACAGTCAGTGACTGTCAGGGGCACAATGTCGTCATACCTTGACTGTCCAGCAGGGGTTCCCCAGGGCTCTATTTGGGACCAGTTTGGTTTTCTTTGATAAGATAAGATAAGATAGTGTTTATTTGTCACATGCACAGTTATACACAGTACAATGCACAGTAATATGTATTTTGTACCTGCAACCTTATATACACACACATATAAATAAGAAGAATAAAAAAAAAAAAAAAAAACGTAATTCACACTATACACTATACTCTATATACTATACACTATACACACTTTTTAAATTATAATATTTACACTGTGCAATAATAATGGTCCAGTTAGGGCTCAGAGTTGAGCAGACGGATGGCTTGTGGGTAAAAACTCTTCTTCAACCTTTCAGTCTTAGTCCTCAGGCAGCGGTAACGCCGGCCTGATGGGAGCAGGGAGAAGAGAGAGTGTCCGGGGTGGCTGGGCTGTTTTAGGATCTTCATGGCCCTCAGCCTGCACTGCTTGGTGTAAATGTCCTGCAGGTTGGGGAGGGTGGTTCTGATGGTCCGTTCAGCTGAACGAACCACCCTTTTAGGGCCATGAAGTCCTGCTTGGTGCAGTTTCCCATCCAGGTGGTGATGCTCCCACGCATGATGCTCTCAATGGTGCAGGTGTAAAAGTTCCTGAGCACCTTGAGTGGGAGCTTGAAGTCTCTCAGCTGCCTGAGGAGGTAGAGACGCTGTCTGGCCTTCTTCACAGTGATGTTTATGTGATGAGTCCAGGACAGGTCCTGTGAGATGGTCACTCCCAGGTATTTGAAGGTGTCCACTCTTTCCACCTCAGCACCACTGATGACAAGTGGATGGTAGTCCCTCTGCTGCTTCCTGCTGAAGTCCACGATCAGTTCCTTTGTTTTGCTGACGTTGAGCAGGAGGTGGTTCTCCTGGCACCAGTTCTCCAGGCGGGAGACCTCTCTCCTGTAGGCTGTCTCCTCATTGTGAGAGATTAGTCCCACAACAGCAGTGTCGTCAGCAAACTTGATGATGACGTTGGACTCTGACGTGGCCTCGCAGTCATGGGTGTACAGTGAGTACAGCAGAGGGCTGAGCACACAGCCTTGGGGGGATCCAGTGTTGAGGGTGAGGGAGGATGAGGTGAGGTGACCCACTCGTACCACCTGTGGTCTGCTGGGCAGGAAGCTGTGAACCCACCTGCCCAGGGATGGGCCCAGGCCCAGGTCCAGCAGCTTAGAGACCAGCCTGGAGGGAACTATGGTGTTGAATGCTGAGCTGTAATCTACAAAGAGCACTCTCACATAGTTCCCCTTACCAGTGTCTATGTGTGAAAGGGTCTTGTGGAGGAGGAAGGATATGGCGTCATCTGTGGATCTGTCTGGCCGGTATGCAAACTGTAGTGGGTCGAGGGTGGTGGGCAGTGAGGAGGTGATAATGTCTTAATGAGTCTCTCAAAACACTTCATCACCACAGAGGTGAGTGCTATGGGCCTGAAGTCATTGGGGCTGCTGGGGTGTGGTTTCTTTGGGACAGGGACTATGATGGACTTTTTAAAGCAGGTGGGAATCACACACAGTTTCAGTGAGAGGTTGAATATCAGTGTAAACACAGGTGCCAGCTGGTCAGCGCAGGTCTTAAGGACACGTCCACTAATACCGTCTGGTCCAGCCGCTTTCCTGGTGTTTACACGTCTAAACGCCCTCCTCACGTCGCGCTCCGTCACAGTGAGTGTCTCCGCCCCTCCGGCCGGGAGCGCAGCGGGCTGTCGGCTTCCCGACTCAAAGCGCGCAAAGAAGATGTTGAGTTCATCAGCCAGAGAAGCGTCGGCACTCACCGGGGGTGTGTGTGGTGCTTTGTAGTCCATGATGGTGCGTAGTCCCTGCCACAGTCCCCTGGGTCAGACTGTTGTAGTTGCTGTTCCAGTCTGCGGCCGTAGCGATGTTTAGCCTCTTTCACCGCTCTGCGGACGTTGTATGATGCAACCTTGTAGTCCTCCATGTTCCCAGAGGCGAGGCCGGAGTTGTAGGCAACGGTGCGGGACCTCAGGGCGTCGCGGACAGATTTATCCACCCACGGCTTCTGGTTGGGAAAAGTCCTGATGGTCCTCCTTTGTATATAAATGATTTGCCAAATGTGTGTCAACGTGTCCACTTCCAAATGTATGCTGATGATGCTGTTATTTTTACACCTGCAAAAAGTCCACAGGAAGCATCTTCAATCCTCACATTAGCCCTGGAGAATATACAACATTGGCTCCTTCAGTCCTCCTTACTGCTGAATAAGAAAAAAACAGTTACAATGATGTTTACAAAAAAAAACTCTAAACCTGGAGCAGTCTAGTGTGTTCCTGGGGGGAAAAGAGCTTGATCTTGTGCAGGATTTCAGGTACCTTGGGGTCACACTGGATCCCACATTGTCTTTTAAAAACATATAAAACTTACAGCAAGCATAATTAAATTTAATTTAAATAACTTCAAACAAATTAGACCATCAATGACAATTAATTCAGCTAAGATTTTTCTACATTCAATGATATTTTCACATATAGATTATTGCATTACATCTTGGTCACTCACTGGAGACACGTTCTTAAAACCAATAGAAATATTATTTAAAAAGGCTATAAAAATCCTTGATCAAAAGCCCTTGTCATATCATCAGTGTAATATTTTGGAAAAATACAACATGCTCAATTTTGAAAATTTTATTAAATTTAAAAATAGCTGCTTAATCTATAAAGTTCTTCATGGACTAGCTCCACTTCCGCTTTCTACATACATTAAATTAAGAACTGACCGAGGTTTTGCCACCAGAGCCTCCTCCAGAGGAGACCTTGAAACAACCTTTGGACAAACGGTTCTGTCAGTCAGAGGGGGTCATTTCTGGAATAATGTACCGACTAACATCAGAGAATGCTCTGCTTACAGTACTTTTAAAAAGCACCTTAAGCAGTTTATTAAAAGTTCTCAGACATGTTTGCACTTTCACTAATTTTCATTTTCGCTTGTAGATTGTTTGAATGTTTGTCAATGTGTTGTCTTTTCACTGTTAATGTATACTCATGACGTTTTCTGTTGTTTGTCCTTCTGCCTAGGGACTACAGATGAAAATTAGCAATTATGCTATAATCTGGCTCATTTACAATCTGTAGAAAGTATTGATTGTTTTATTAATGTGCATTGTCCCAAATAAATAAAATAAAATAAAATAAAAAATAAATAAAGTCCAGCTTCATAAAAGTCATATTTTACAAAGCCGATTTTGGGCTGGACGTGTCATAGACAAAAGGTAACACTTAATGTAAGATTCAACTCATTGTCATTGTGCGCACAACAAAATGATCGTTCCAGATCACTCATCCAGAGACGAGCATCTGCGGTCATGCAGACCGGCGCTACTGTTTAAGTGTCTTGCCCAAGGACACAACGCAGCCCAGAGACAGGGGCTCGAACCTGCAACCTTCAGACTGCAAGGCGAGCGCCTACCCACTGTGCCACTCACACACGAAACATGTCACTCCAGTATAAGGACAGCACACTGGATACTAAGAAAAATGATTAAAGGACAAAACGGGTTTTTGTGTGTTCACCTATTGCGCAGCTGTAAAATGAACATATTTATTCAATTAAATTCAATTCAATTTTATTTATATAGCGCCAAATCCCAACAAACAGTCGCCTCAAGGCGCTTTGTATTGTGGGTAAAGACCCTACAATAATACAGAGAAAACCCCACAGTCAAAACGACACCAGGTTTCTGTAAGGCAGAACAAATCAATACGTTGATCAATTATAAGTCATTTACTAATAGGGACTTGGAAGAGAGAGACCTAATGTTTAATAATCCACATTTAATTGTTTTATTTTTTGGTGCAGTTGATGAAGCTGTATTATTTATTGTTTTGAATTTTTATGCTTAAATAGCTTTTTGCTGATTTTAGCTTTGTTTTTTGGTGGTCTGGGAGCAGGCACCGACTCTGTGGGGATGGGGTTTTGGGGGGATGCAGGAGGAGAGAAGCTGCAGAGAGGCGTGTAAGACTGCGACTCTGCTTCCTGGTCTCAACCCTGGGTAGTCAGGTTTTAGGGCTAATAAATTTGGCCAGATTTCTAGAAATGAGAGCTGCTCCATCCAAAGTGGGATGGATGCCGTCTCTTCTAACAAGACCAGGTTTTCCCCAGAAACTTTGCCAATTATCTATGAAGCTGTTAAGAAAATGCCGACTAGAGAAATAATTTCCCTGCAGCCCTTTGCCCCTCCAACCCCGTGGCGCCCCTGTGCATTGCATATAGTGCATACCCACTTTTTGCGCCACTGATATCCAATATAGGGTTTATTACAGTAAAAGTAAGCAAATGGTGATGGGAAGGAAGGGATGGAAATCAGAGCAGGTCTCCACCGCTGTGTTTGCAGCTGTGCTTTTTGCTGATAAACTGGACACACTGCACAGTTTATGCAGCATTTTTCCAAATATGAAGCGCAAAAATTCACATCACAATATTTAACTGAAAACTTAGCAAAGTCTCATCAGCTTGAAATATGCTCATTTTCCCTGATGTCATTTTGAAGAAAAATATAATTTTATATTTTATTCAATGTGTTGAGGAAAAAATTGCTGTATTCTGACCATTAATATCATATTGCTGATTAAAACAGGCAGGGACCCCAGGTGCAGGCTGTGCAGAGATGTCCCTGAGACAATCCAGCACATAACAGCAGGGTACAAGATGCTAGCAGGCAGGGCATACATGCAACGCCATAACCACTAGGCATAGTATACAGAAACATCTGTGCCAAGTATGACCTGGAAGTCCTGAGGTCAAAATGGGACACGTCCCAAGGGTGTTTGAGAACAACAGAGCTAAGATCCTGTGGGACTTCCAGATACAGACAGACAAACTTGTGATGGCTAACCAACTGGACATCGTGGTGGTGGACAAACAAAGGAAGAAAGTCGTGGTAATAGACATTTGCAATACCAAGTGACGAAACATCAAGAAGAAGGAACACGAGAAGCTCGACAAATACCAAGGGCTCATATATCATATATATATATATATATATATATATATATATATATATATATATATATATATAGATATATATATATATATATATATATATCTATCTCCTGGCAACCACTGTGTTTTGAAGGTAAATGCACTCTTGTGTAAATGAACATAAATGAAATCTGCGGTCATAAGCAGTGTTTCGAGCTGTTCTGTGCTGTGAAATTGAGCAGAATAACATGAAACACAATTAGTTAATCTCTCTTTGCTTTTAATTGGGATATTTAGTAGCGAGCAGACAGACAATGAACTTAGTGGTGAACATTTTAAAGGCCGGCCGTTGACGACAGCCTCGAGCTCCGAGGGGAGAGAAGCTAGAGAATTGAGGCTCCATCATAGCACGAACAGTTCAGAAGCAATTTGAAATGAGGAAAAAAAAGCTATTTATTAACTGCTTACAGTAACTGCTTAGTGCTAATGGATCTATTCTGACTCAAAGTGCAGCTCTGACTGGCCGCTCCCCCTTCTAGGTACTGCGTACTGGCGCAGAATTTTAGTGGTACGCAGTACCAGACCGGACAGGCTTGCTTTCACCCCTGGTCATTACTACACTGAAGTAACTGTCTTATCAGTGAATTGTTTGTCCATGCTACATTTCAAGGTTTAAAGTCAGAGAATGAAAGCAAAGTGTTATTTGATCTTTAAGATGGGTGATTCCTTTCAATATCCAAGAGCTGAAGTGTAGCGGTTTCCTGTCAAGTAAGAAGTCAGGATTATTCCAGGTTATCTGAATGAACTTTTGATATTTCTCTTTAGACTTGCTATGCTCTGTCTTTTTACCAGCCACTGCTTTTAATAAGTATGTGGCAAAAATGGCTTGACTGGTTAACCTTCTACACTCCATCAAACTTCTATTAGACTGCTTTATATTTCTGAGAAGTCCAAAAGAAAGGGGAAATCTAAAGAAAGATGTAAACATCTAAATATGGCGATTTTATTTATGTGGCACGTTTCATTATATTTAAACTCAATGTATTTAATACAGAAGACACAAACATGAAAACCTATACAATTTTACAAAGAAATAAAACACAAGTTAACATACGCGCGCACACACACACACACACACAGACAGATATGCGTGCAGGCCTGTGTGAACCTTTTTTTTTTTTTTTAACATAATCACAGACTTAGTTGACCTCTGGTCAGCAGGACTTTGTAACATGGAATAAGACCACAGTAACTGAACGCAACCTTAGCTCACTTAGATTCTGGTTTTGTTCAATTTAGTTAAATGCAATTTATTTTACAGTGCCAATTCACACAGTCACTTTATATTATAAGTTCATGACCCTAAAATATTAGAAAGAAACCCCAACAATCACACAGCCCCTTATAAGCAAGTATTTGGTGACAGTGGGAAGCAAAAACTCCCTTTAAATAGGAAAAATCCTCTGGCAGAATGAGGCTGAGGGCGGGGCAGCCATCCACTGCAACCAGTTGGGGATTGCAGGAGGGAGGGAGGGAGACTGGGTCTCTCAGCCATAGTTTGCCTTTTGTCCAGAGTTTAATAATTGCTAATGGTAGTAGTGAAATTAGTAGTAGTAGTAGTAGAAATTGCACTTCATACCCAACAGGTATGCTGGGGGGGTGAAAGAAAAAGAACAAGGAGGGGGGGAAGAGGAAGCTGATGGAGAGGATGGCTAGGGGAGAGCTCTAGGCAGAGAGGAGAGGTCAACGTGAAGGAGATGATTGAAGGCGGAGGACGGCGAGGCTAGTGTTGTCCAGGTGGGACTGAAGAAGCAGTCTAGACACTCCAGCAAAACTTGAAGCGCTTTTTTTTCTTGAGGCAGCGTTCCTGCAGATCTTTGTGCTGCAATATGATGTTGTGCAGCTGATCAATAGTTTCTGCATTCTGCTCCTTCAGTGCTCTGCACCTTTCCTCAAGATCTTCTATTGTTTCCTGCTTCTCAGCATTTTTTCTTCCGCTTCTCTATATTTCTCCTCCTGCACTTTCTTTGCCTCTTGAAATTCCTCATTTCTCCTCTGCACTTCATTTAGTGTACACTGCAGGTCTTCATGTGCTTTTAACTGCTGTTGCATCTCCTCATGCATTTCACTGTTTTTGAGCAGTGCACAGTCACAGAGATTTTCCACTTCTGCTTGTTTTGTCAGAATTTCTTGGATCGTGCTCTGCATCCCTGCACAGATTTTCTCCAGATCTTCCTTTTCTTTCTCTACTTTGTCACTTCTGACCTTGAGTTGATCGTAAAATACTTGCAGGTCAGTATTTTTCCTCTCAACATCCTGGAGAATATGCATTGCTTCCTGGTGTTCCTTCTGCTTCAGCAGGTCTCCATTTCTTTGCAGAGCTTCGTCAAGCTTTGCTTGTAAGACTTCATTTTTTTCCTGAACGTCTTCAAGCTTGCGTTGCATGTGCTTGTTCATTGCTTCCATGTCCTGTAGCTTGTTTTGGACCTCTCTCTTCTCTTCCAATAGTTCACTGTTTTTTTCCAATTGGGCATGAAGCATATCTTCATTCTTTCTTTCAGCATCAAGG